>NW_027202910.1:0-131648 GCF_024711535.1 Dipodomys merriami | reverse complement strand
GTTATTGGACATAATGACTTGTATAGCTCATTGTTGCAATGGGTCCGACGTATCCCTATTTAAAGGTTGGTTTTGCCCATTCCCTTCACAAATTATTCCAATATCAAATAAAATGGAAGCAGGGGTTATACCATGGGGGAGGGACATACAAAGCAACAAAGAAATAATCTTATAAATATGTTAGAAACAATTGCAAGAAAGAAAAAAAACATTTCAATACTTATCTTGGGGTTCATTTCACCTAACATGAACTTATCTTACCTTTTCTGCTTGTCTCAAAAATACACTAGTTATTGCAAATAAGGGAAATCATAGGACCTATATTTTGGGGCCTGGCTTACTTCACTTAATTTTTTCCAAGTCTTTCCATTTCCTAACAAATGTGGCAATTACATTATTTCTGATAGAGGCATAGAATTGCATTGGGTATATATACCACATTTTCTACATCCATTCATATAATGAGGGCCATTTGGGTTGGTTCCATAACTTACCTATGGTAAATAATGTTGCAATAAAAATAGTTGTGCTGGTAGCTTTAGTATGATCTTGTTTGTGATCATTTGGGTAAATGCCCAAAAGTGGGATTGCTGGGAAATAGGGGAGCTCTATCTGGAGTCTTTTTGAGGAACCTCCCACCAACTATGCAGTAAGATTCCCTTCTGACCCCATCTCCTCCAGTATCTGTTGTTATTAGAGTTCTTGATTATAGCTATTCTAACTGGGCTGAGGTGGTATCTCAATGTTGTATGGATTTGCATTTCTTTTATGGCTAGGGAGGTTGAGCATTTCTTCATGTGTCTATTGGCCATCCTTCTTTCTTCTTTAGAGAAGTTTCTCTTTAAGTCTTTAGGCCACTTATTTATTTGGCAGTTGTTTCTCTGAGGATTTGTTGGTGGGGGATTTAATTTTTTGAGTTCCAGGTATATTTTAGATATGAGACCTTTGTCCATTGTATGGCTACTGAAGATCATCTCCCAATCCGTGGGCTTTCTATCGATCTTCATAGCTATGTTCTTTGCCTTGCAGAAGTTCTGCAATTTCATGCAATCCCTTTTGTCCAAATTTTCTTTGATTTGTTGTGTTTCTGGGTCTCTATTTAAGAAAATTTTGGCCTGTGCCAAGGAGACCTGTAATGTTTCCAGAGTGTCTGCTTTGACTCCGGGGTCTTTCATCCATTTGGAGTTGATTCTTGTGCAGGGTGATTTATAAGAGTCTAGCTTTAGTTTTCTACAAGTGATTAACCAATTTTGCCAGCACCATTTACTGAAGAGGCTGTCCTTCTTCCATTCTAATTATTTAGCTTCCTTATCGAAGATTAGATAGATATATATCTGTAGGTTCAATTCTATTCCATTGGTCCTGAGGTCTGTTCTTGTGCCATTACCAAGTTGTTTTGATTACAATGGTGTTGTAGTAGAGTTTGAAATTTGGTATTGATATTCCTCCAGCACTTTTCTTTCTGTTAATGATCTTTTATGCTATCCTTGGTCTTTTATTGTTCCATATGAATTTTTGGATTGTCTCTTCTATTCCTTGAAGAATGAATTTGGGCTATTGATAGGTATTGCATTGAATTTGTAGATAGCCTTGGGAAGTATTGCCATTTTCATGATGTTGATCTTTCCAATGCAGGAGCATGGGAGTTTTTGCCACTTTGTGTGTTCTATTTTGATTTTCTTTTTCAGGTTTTTAAAGTTTTCATCATAGAGGTCCTTCACTTTTTTGGTTAAGTTAATTCCTAGGTAGTTTAATTTTGTGGAGCTCTTATGAATGGAGTTGCTTTCCTGATTTCAGCCACACTTTTCTCATTGTTGGCATACCGAAAATCCATTGATTTTTGAGGGTTAACTTTATACCCTGTTACTTTTTCCAAGTCTGAATAAGCTTGAATAATTTGGGAGTGGAGTCAGTGGGATTCTTGAAATACAAGATCATGCCATCTGCAAAGAGGGAGAGTTTTTCATCATCTTTCCCTATTTGGATCAATTTTATGTTTGCATCTTGTCTTATTGCTGTACATAGGCATTCTAATACTAGATTGAAGAGGAGTGGTGAGAATGGTCATCCTTGTCTCGTTCCTGATTTAAGAGGAAATGGCTTTAGCTTTTCATCATTAAGTATAATGCTGGCTGTAGGATTGTCATATACAGCCTTTTTGTATTGAGGAATGTTCCCTGGATTCCTAGTTTTTCCAGAGTTTTCATTATCAATGGGTGTTGAATCTTGCCAAATGCCTTTTCTGCATCTATTGAGATAAACATGTGGTTCTTATACTTGGTCTTGTTGATGTGATGAATTTTATTAATTGATTTGCATATATTGACCCAGCTTTGCATCTCGGAAATGAATACTGTTTGATCGTGGTGATTGATTTTTTTTGCATGAATTGTTGAAGTTGATTGGCCAAAATTTAGTATCGATGTTCATCAAAGAAAAGAGTCTATAGTTCTCTTTTTTTGATGAGTCCCTGACTGGTTTTGGGTTAAGGGTTATGATGTCTTCATAGAATGAGTTCAGTAGTGAACTTTCCCTTTCAATTTCATTGAAGAGCTACTGGTGTGAGGTCTGCTTTAAAGGCCTTGTAGAATTCTGCTGCAAATCTTTCTGGTCCTGGGCTTTTCTTAGATTGGACTTCTCTTATTGCTGTTTCTATCTCAATGTTTGATATGGTCCTGTTAAAATGTTTTAACCCATCTTGGTTTAGTTTTGGCATGTCAATATTTGCTATTAAAAAGTCCATTTCAGCCAATTTCTCAATCTTATTAGCATATTTTTGATAAGTATTCTCTTTTAATGTTCTGAATCTTGGATGTTTCTCTGGTGATGTTTCCATTTTCATCTCTGAGTTTATTTATTTGGGTGAGTTTTCTTCTTTTCTTGATAAGATTTGCTAAGGGTCTGTCAATTTTGTTAATTTTGTTGAAGAACCAACTCTTTCTTTTGTTGGTTCTTTCTATGGTTTTCTTCCATTCTAATTAGTTTAATTCTGATTTAATTTTAATTATTTATTTCCATCTCCTGGATTAGGGTTTATCTTGCTGCTCTTTTTCAAGGAGGTTCAGATGTCTCATTAAATTGTTGGTTTTAGATATCTCCAATTTGTAACTCAAAGCTATAAACTCGCCTCTAACTACTGCCTTTGCTTTGTCCTAGAAGGGCTGGTAATTTGTGTGCTCATTTTTGTTGAATATCATGAACATTTGAATTTCCATTCTAATCTCTTCCCTGACCCATTGGTGATTCAACAGTGTCTTGTTCAGCCTCCATGTGTTACAGGACTTTCTTTGGTGGTTTTTGGTGTTGAGTTCTAATTTTATTCCCTTGTGGTGTGAGCGAATGCATGGTATAACTTCAATGTTTCTGAATTTGCACAAGATTGCTGTGTGACATAAATGTGGTCTATTTTGGAAAATGTTCTATGTGCTGCAGAGAAAAACGTGTGTTCTGATGCTGCTGGGTGAAATATTCAATAGATGTCTGTTAAATCTAGTTGATATATGCAGCTGTTTAGATCAGCGGTTTTAGACTTGAGCTGAAGAGCTGAGGGAAAGTGCCCAGTCCCAGAGTTCAGGCCCCACAACTGACGAAAAAAAATGCCTCTGCCACATCTGCCTTGCTTGCTTTGACCCCCTGCATGTTGGCATACTAGGAGGCCAGCTTAAGATGAAGCTCCAGAAACCTTTTTGGATAGCAAAAGAAACCACTGCTTGGGAAGTGAGGGGTGTTGTAGAAGAGATTTGGAGCTGAACGCAGGCAGGAGTCCTCATGGCTTCAGACTCAGCTGTCTTTTGAATCATTGCCCAGTTACCAGCTATAAGGTTTTGCTCCAAAATCAATGTGGCAAAGTCTGCAATTCTTATTGACTCATCCACATACACAGACCTAGTTAGGCATCCAGAATGACTTAAAATGTAGATTTCCTAAATCAGAGAAATCTGTACCAGAGTAAATGGGAAGAAAGTACTTCATTTAATCAGGTTCAATTGATTTTTACTTGCTTATAATTTAAATGAGAGAATAATATCAAACTAACCAAGATTTCTCAAAATCAAAATATCCAAGCAACTACATTTTACTGGAAATAAATATTCACAGCACAAATCAGAATTTCTGAGTAGGTGGTGCTTTCAGAAAATAAAGAATTAGGGTTCAGGACACATGTCAGATACATTTCACAGCAGCATCAAAATGAAATTCATTACCACAGGTGGTAAAAGTTGCTTACTCAGCAAGTGAGCACATTATCATTGTTTTCTGGTCCTTAGTAAAAAAGATAGAAGAGTTTGATTTCCCTTCTCAATTTCAATCTTCAAATTCACATTTTCTTCTAAGGAAGTCATTTATCTCACACACCTGACAATACAGAATATGTCTTCAAACCAAGGTCTCCTGGGCATCTGGGAGCAAAATAGGAAGAGTGAAACAGTCTACAGGAAGCTTGATTGTTCAGGAATAAATCATGTTTGTACTTCTGCTTTTTCTTTTTAATTGTGAAAATACCATACAGAGAGGTTACAATTACCTGAGAAAGGTAATGAATACATTTCTTATCAAACATTGTTGCCATGGAAAGACTTGATGGTACAGCTAAGATAGTTTGGGAGTGCTTGTCCTTTCCAGCACCCAGGAGGGAAGATGGTTAGTTGGGAGGGGAGAAATGTCTTAGAATTTCAGAAAAAGGCAAAAGAATTGTGCATGGTTTTTCTTTTCAGAAAATAACCTTTTAATAAGATACGTTTTCCTCTTCACAAAACAATTATACAGTAGTCCCCTTCACTGTAATTTCCCCTTCTGTAGTTAGTTACTGCAGAGCACCTTGGTAGCAAAGATGGTGCTGAGAGGGAGTTGTGTTGGCAGAGCACAATTTACCTTACTTTCAGTGCTTAACCAGCCAGTGAAAGCTGAAGTGCATGATAGGGTCTGACCTTGACAGTGATTGGTTCCTCTTCCTCCCCTGCCATGCCACCCGCTTTTTTTGGCTTTAAAAAGGGCTGCTCTCTGTTAATGAATGAGTTTTCTTGCTACTTGACTTGGCTCCTCGCTGTGTCTGATTGTCTCCTCGGCTGAGGGAGGCTGGAGAATGGGCAAGCACCGCACTTAACTTTGATCAGACCCCTCTGTCTTTCTTGTTTCCTGGGATGGACAAAGACCCCAAAATTTACCTGTGCTCAACTGTGCTCTGAAAAGATTAATGGAAAAACATCTCATAATTTGAAAGAGACCACATTCACAAAATACCTTTATTTTGTTTTTTTGGTTCTTTTGGAGCTAAAGTTTCACTGTAGATATCTTTGATTATTTTCCTGCCTAGGCATCTGTTTCCTGGAATTACAGGTATGCATTTCCACATCCATTTCACATTACTTTTTTTTACAGTATATTGTTACAATTTTTCTATTTTTATTAGTTACTGTTATAATTGTCTTACTGTACCTAATTTATAACTGAAGCTTTATTGTAATTATATTTGTTTGGATAAAAGCATATAATGGTCATCTCGGTATTTACAGTGTTGCTTCCAGAACAGATTGAGTACACTAAAATCAGCATAGGCTCCAGTCCCATATAGAAAATAGCATAGTATGTCATACAAAGTAAGTTACACTTTAAATTACATCAAGGTTATATAAGAGTATGCAATTAGTTACAATATTGAATGTTTTGGGAACATTTTTTCCTGAATATTTTAAATTTCTGGGTGATTGAACACCTAGATGTGGAAATTCTGGATACTGAGGGTTAACTCTATAAAGTACTTCATGGATTTCAGGAATCCACTTGAAATGTATATCCAGAGGCTAAATAGGAACCACTGTAAAGATCAAAATGAAACTTGAACCTGTTATTGTGCCATAAATAGTCATTAAATAAAATGTGGGTAAATTTGATTCTCTACCTCTTCCTCCTCCTCCTCCTCCACCTCCTCCTCTTCTTCTTCTTCTTCTTCTTCTTTTTTTTTTTTTTGGTCCGGTCATGGGGCCTGAACTCTGGGCCTGGGTGCTGTCCCTCAGCTCAAGTCTCAAGGATAGCGCTCTACCACTTGAGACACAGCACCACTTCTGGCTAATTTATTTTTGCTTATGTGGTGCTGAGGAATCGAACCCAGGGCCTCGAGCATGCAAGGCAAGTGCTCTACCACTGAGCCATCTTCCCAGCCCTTCTTCTTTCTTTCTTTCTTCTTCTTCTTCTTCTTCTTCTTCTTCTTCTTCTTCTTCTTCTTCTTCTTCTTCTTCTTCTTCTTCTTCTTCTTCTTCTTCTTCTTCTTCTTCTTCTTCTTCTTCTTCCTCTTCTTCCTCTTCTTCTTTTCTTCTTCTTCTTCTTCTTCTTCTTCTTCTTCTTCTTCTTCTTCTTCTTCTTCTTCTTCTTCTTCTTCTTCTTCTTCTCCTCCTCCTCCTCCTCCTCCTCCTCCTCCCTCCTCCTCCCCCCTCCCCCTCCCCCTCCCCCTCCCCCTCCCCCCCTCCCTCCTCCTCCTCCTCCTCCTCCCCCTCCCCCTCCCCCTCCCCCTCCCCCTCCCCCCTCCCCCCCTCCTCCTCCTCCTCCTCCTCCTCCTCCTCCTCCTCCTCCTCCTCCTCCTCCTCCTCCTCCTCCTCCTCCTCCTCCTCCTCCTCCTCCTCCTCCTCCTCCTCCTCCTCCTTCTTCTTCTTCTTCTTCTTCTTCTTCTTCTTCTTCTTCTTCTTCTTCTTCTTCTTCCTCCTCCTCCTCCTCTTTTCTCAGTGCTGAAGATCCAGCGCAGGGCCTTGAATATAAAACACTTGGTCTCTAACACAGTTCTACATCCTAACCCTCTACAGCTTCTGAAAAGGTAGTTTGCGAATTTCACAATGTTTAATAATCAACACAAATTTTCCTTTTCCTTTCTAGGCTCCAGAACCGGGAAAAGTGGGGTGGGGGAATAAATGGGCCAGTCACCTAGGGAAAATTTTGCTGATTATCATATTTTTTGTTCATATGGCATTTAAAAATATATTACCATATCTTAAATCCTATTTTTAAAATTTCATCATAGGAACAAAGGCCAACTAAAAGTTTTTTCGTTTTTATGTATAAAGTTCACAATTCTGTCTCTATAAGAATCTTTTAAAACATTCTTTTGACAATCTCCATAGAGGCAAAATCGAAGTCTATATATTAAATATTCTAATCATCATATGAAATAATTAGGAAGGGCAAATCAATAGAAACAATGAAAATTATGTTAACCACAATGAACAGGACAATTACCCATCGAACAGATGCTTATCATGTTTGAGAACAGCAATCGGAGAATTTGCACAATTACTGACAGGACAATGTTTGAATTCAAAGGAAAGAAGAAAACCCTTAAATATTGAAAGACAAACATGCACCAATAGGTTATTCCTGTAATCCTACATGCTCAGGATGCTCATTAGCGGCTAAAGAAAAGCAAGAATAAGTCGGATAATATCAAATGATAACCTTTCATAATTCAAAGTACACTATAACAGAAGTGAAAATATATGCAACAGATAAAGGGGATGTATTTGTTAATGCTACATTGATCCTGAGTCTTAAGTATTTTTAAATCTTATAATTCTCTCTATATATATCTTTTGGGGCTCATGGGGCTTGAACTCGTGGCCTGGGCACTGTCCTCAGCTCTTCAGCTCAAGGCTAGTGCTCTACCACTTGAGCCACAGCGCCACTTGCTGATTTTTTTCTTTTCACTTATGTGGTGCCGAGGAATTGGACCCAGGGCCTCAAGCATGCACGGCAAGTGCTCTACAAATGAGCCACCTTCCCAGCCCCTAATTCTATATATTTTTTCCTGAATAGTATTGTCGCTACCCGCCTCGACCAGCAAGGAGACAGGACACCGGACTCTTCTCTCTGCCGTTTATTCAGGACCTTTGAGTAATCTTCTGACCCCAACCCCGGGGAGAATTCCCCACAGCCTTAAGCACCCGCTGGGTAGCCAACCCTGATATGCCACGTGGGAACCACCAATAGGTTCAGGTGCGCGGAAGCAAGCCAGATTCTTTGCCTTAGCCATATCAGGAGTTGTTTACCACGAGAGCACTCGCCATCGGGAAGGCGGAGGGCGGAAACCGGCACCATCTTCCAGGTGCGGCCTCTCGCAGCTCTCTACAGTTCCCCCTTTTTTGTTTAAAGAACACAGATGAGAACAGAGGTCTGATCCCTGTTGTGCAATTGCAAGGACTGCATACAAGCCTTCTCCCAGAGGGCGCCTTCTCTAGGGATGACTCAGCCTGTCCATTGATTCGTTTTTCACAAGGACGGGAAAAGGCGAATCGAACCCGTGTGCAATCAAACATGCTCTCCTCGAGGGCAAAACTCATGCCTCTCGACTGCAGTACTTTGGCTTTGCAATCTGTGTTCATTGTTTTAGGGTGGCAAGCCACGCTTAGGGGGACTGACCTGGTCCAATGACTGTAAAGGCTTGGATAATCATGGCTGCACTGTGACGCTGAGAACCTCTAATTTGGCAAATGCACCACAGACATACCAAGGAGGCTAACACCAGGAGGCCTATCAGGGCTCCCAAACCCGCCCCCTCCTTGAGATGAATCATAGCAGCGGAGATCCATGAAGATAACCCCTCCACCAATCCGACATCCACTCAGGTCGAGTTCACCATGACGATGGCAACCCTGAGCTGTTCCATCAGGCTGTCGAACTTCCCAGTTCAATTACCTAAAAGATAACTAGACAACTGTTTAGACAAATTTGCAGCGTTTTTTGAATAGGTTTTTTTTCCTAGGCCTGAACTCTGGGCCTGGGCACTGTCCCTCAGCTCTTCAGCTCAAGGCCAGCGCTCTACCACTTGAGTCACAGCGTCACTTCCAGCTTTTTTCATTTCTTTTTGCTTATGTGGTGCTGAGGAATCGAACCCAGGGCCTCAGGCATGCAAGGCAAGCACTCTACCACTGAGCCACCTTCCCAGCCCCTTTTCTTCTGGGTTAATTGCACCACAGCAGCAGCTAATCCAGCATTAGTTAGTGGTCCGCCCAGCTCTCTGCAAACTTTCATCCATGCTTCTAGTCCCCTGTTCTTATATGGGGTTATGGCGGCTCTGCATTCCTTAGTGCACTGCTCGTAAACAAGCTGTTTAATTAATGGCATGGCTGCATCTGGGTCACCAAAAATTCTGCCAGCGGCCTCGACCATACGAGCAACAAAGTCCGAAAACGGCTCCATAGAGCCCTGCAGGATTTTGGTGAGATTGCCACTCACCTCGCCTTTATTTGGTAAGGCCTTCCATGCCTTTATGCCAATTTTATTGATTTGTTCATAAACTTGGACCGGGTAGCCTATCTGCTGATTGGCGAATCTCCCCTGTCCAAGCAGCATATCTCTGTCCCAAGCTGGGTTTCCCCCAGCCTGATTGGCCGCAGCCTCTTCACTAGCAAATTCAATAAAAAAAGCCTTCCAATCTAAATACTGACCTGGGCTCAAACAAGCTCGTGCGAGCCCACTCCAATCACCGGGTGTCATGCAGTGTCTGTTTAGGGCCTCCACCTGGGCTACAGTAAAGGAGGCCGTGATTCCGTATGTCCGCACAGATTCAGCTAAAGATTTTATCACCTTAAAATCTAAGGGTTCATGATACCGCTGTCCCTGTGGATCCTGAAATATTGGACAGGCTAGATGTAACTCGGTTCTGACCGCTTTCCACACACCTGGGCTGAAAGAACAGCCGGGGCTGCCACTTCCAGGGTCCTCCGCATAGAGCGGAGGGGCCGAAGGTGTGGGGCGGTGCACAGAGGGCGTGCACTCGTCTTTATCTGGGTCCTCTCTCTCCTTCCCTTTCCTCCTCTTTCTTATCTTTGTTTTTTCTATTTGTTCTATGAGTGATTGTAGTTCCTCTGAGTCTGTAGACTCAGAGGTCTCTAGTTCGGCAAAATCAGGGTATGACCCCCCCCTGCTCTCCTCCTTTTCGCTGTCTGCCCTTTCTGATCTTTCTTCCTGCAGCATTTCTAAGGCGGCCTGACCATTCTCTACCGCCTCACTGCAACGCTGGTCCTCGAGACAGCCTCTTATCAGTTTCCATATTGGTCTCACTCCGCTCTTAAGCGTTCCTTGTTCAGAGGCAAAATCTAGGTCCCTCCCTAGTTTCTCCCAAGAGGCCACCGTGAGGCTTCCGGAGACAGCGAACCACGGGGCAACGATGTCACATTCATTCAAAAATCTCTCTAAAGTACTGTTTTTTATTTTTAACTTTTTTGAGTGCAGTAGCTCATTGAGAGCCAAAAAAATTGGGTGCGAAGAAGCGCCCATGTTTTAAACATTTAAAGCTGGTAAACAAACTTTTACTTTCACTTTTGGCTACTCTATTGACTAGCCCCGGGTTCTCACTCTCTCTTTATCTACTGAGAAGAGCAAAAATCCCCCCCGCTCTTGTGGCGGATTCCCCTTTTACCTGGGAACTTACTCCCCGCTCTTGTGGCGGATTCCCCTTTTACCTGGGAACTTACTCCCCGCTCTTGTGGCGGATTCCCCTTTTACCTGGGGACTTACCGGTGCACCACCCTGACCGCAGAGAGTTCTGAGTCCTTGTTGGGGTTATGGCTGAGTCCCCGTACGGGCCACCACGTGTCGCTACCGCCTCGACCAGCAAGGAGACAGGACACCGGACTCTTCTCTCTGCCGTTTATTCAGGACCTTTGAGTAATCTTCTGACCCCAACCCCGGGGAGAATTCCCCACAGCCTTAAGCACCCGCTGGGTAGCCAACCCTGATACGCCACGTGGGAACCACCAATAGGTTCAGGTGCGCGGAAGCAAGCCAGATTCTTTGCCTTAGCCATATCAGGAGTTGTTTTCCACGAGAGCACTCGCCATCGGGAAGGCGGAGGGCGGAAACCGGCACCATCTTCCAGGTGCGGCCTCTCGCAGCTCTCTACATAGTATATTTCTTTTTTTAATTGTGAAAATACTGTACAGAGGGGTTACAATTACACGAACAAAGTAATGAGTACATTTCTTATCAAGCATTGTTGCCTCCTCCTCTGTTTCCCTTTCACATCCATTTTCATCCCCCCATCATGTGTCCCCCTACCTCCCCCCCAGGCCAAAGTTGTAAAGTTCATTTTTCAGCATAACGACTTGTATAGCTCATTGTTGCAATGGGTCCATCTGTATCCCTATTTAAACTATTTGTTTTTTTTTCCCTTCCCCTCCACAAATAATACCAACATCAAATATAGTGAAAACAGGGTTATACTGTCGGAGAGGGACGAACAAAGCAACAAAGAAATCATCTTATAAACGTTAGAAACAATCACAAGAAAGAAAAAAATTTGAATACTTATATTTGTGTTCATTTCACCTCACATCAATTTATCTGACCGTTTCTGCTTGTCTCACAAATATACATAATTGCAAATAAGGGAAACCATGGGACCTATGTTTCATTGGGGCTGGCTTACTTCACTTAATTAAATTTTTTCCAAGTCTTTCTATTTCCTAAGAAATGGGGCAATGTCATTCTTTCCGATAGAGGCATAGAATTCCATTGTGCATATATACCATAGTTCCTTAATCCATTCATCTACTGAAGGGCATCTGGGTTGGTTCTATATCTTACCTATGGTAAATAATGCTGCAATAAACACAGTCGTGCTGGTATCATTTGGGTAAATGCTCAAAAGTGGTATTGCTGGGAAATAGGGCAGCTCTATGTGGAGTCTTTTGAGGAATCTCCATACTACATTCCAAAGTGGTTGAGCAAGTTTACACGCCCAACAACAATGAAGTAGGGTTCCCTTCTGTCCACATACCATCCAGAATCTGTTGTTAGGGTTATTGATTATAGCCATACTAACAGGGGTGAGGTGGAATCTAAATGTTGTTTTGATTTGCATTTATTTTATAGCTAGGGAGGTTGAGCATTCCTTCATGTATCTACTGGCCATCCTTATTTCCTCTTCAGAGAAGTTTCTCTTTAAGGCTTTAGCCCACTTATTTATTGGGCAGTTGTTTGTGTGAAGATTTGTGGTTAGGGGATTTAATTTTTTGATTTCCAGGTATATTGTAGATATGGCTAGAGATCTTCTCCCAATCCATGGGCTTTCTATTGATCTTGCTAGCTATGTCCTTTGCCATGCAGAATCTCTGCAACTTCATGCCATCCCATTTGTCCAACCTTTCTTTGATTGCTTTTATTTCTGTGTCTCTATTTAGAAAATTTCGGCCTACGCCAAGGAGACCTAGGGTTTCTCCTACTCCATCCTGTAATGTTTTCAGTGTGTCTGCTATGACTCCGAGGTCTTTGATCCATTTGGAGTTGATTCTGGTACAGGGTGATATATAAGGTTGTAGCTTTGGTTTTCTACAAGTGATTAATCAATTTTGCCAGCACCATTTACTGAAGAGGCTGTCTTTCTTCCATTCTAATTTTTAGCTCCATTATCGAATATTAGATGGCTGTAGGTCTGTAGGTTCATTTTTGGATTTTCAATTATATTCCATTGGTCCTGAAGTCTGTTCTTGTGTCAGTATCAAGGTGTTTTGATTACAATGGTGTTGTAGTAGAGTTTGAAATTTGGTATTGATATTCCTCCAGCAATTTTCTTTCTATTTTTGATCATTTTTGCTATTCGGGATCTTTCATTATTCTGTATGAATTTTTGGATTGCCTCTTCTACTTCCTTGAAGAATAAGGTTGGAATATTGATAGGTATTGCATTGAATTTGTAGATAGCCTTGGCAAGTATTGCCATTTTCACAATGTGGATCCTTCCAATCCAGGAGCATGGGAGGTTTTTCCACTTTCTAGGTACTGTTTTGATTTTTTTTCAGGTTTTTAAAGTTTTCATCAGCCGGGCACTGGTGGCTCATGCCTGTAATCCTAGCTACTCAGGAGGCTGAGATCTGACGATCATGGTTCAAAGCTAGCCAGGGAAGTTAAGTCCGTGAGACTCTAATCTCCAATAAACCACTAGAAAACCAGAAGTGGTGCTGTGCCTCAAGTGATAGAGAGCTTGCCTTGAGCTGAAGACCTGTGGGACAGCACCCAGGCCCAGAGTTCAAGACCCATGACTGACAAAAATCAAAATGTTTCCATCAAAAAGGTCCTTCATTTTTTATTAATTCCTAGGTGTTTTTTTTGGGGGGGGGCTATTATAGATGGAATTGTTTTCCTGGTTTAAGCCACACTTTTCTCATTGTTGGATTAGAGAAAAGCTGTTGTCTTTGAGTTGTAATTTTATGACCGGCAACTTTGCCAAAGTTTTGAATCACTATGAGTAATTTGGGAGTGGATTTCATGGGATTCTTTACATACAAGATCATGTCATCTACAAAGAGGGCTAGTTTTACTTAATCTTTCCCTATTTGGATCCATTTTATGTTTGCACCGTGTCTTATTGTTGTAGCTTGGCATTCTAATACTAAATTGAAAAAAACTGGAGAGAGTGGACATCCTTGTCCCTTTCTTTTTTTATTGTAAAAATATTTACAGATGGGTTACAATTACATGGGCAAGATAATGAATACATTTCTATCAAGTATTGTAATCTCCTCCTTTGTTTCCCCTTCCCATCCCTTCCCATCCTCCCCTCGGCCCCCACCCAAACCCCCCCTCACCAAAGTTATAACGTTCTTTTTCGACATAACGACTTTTACAGCTCATTGTTGCAATGGGTCCACGTGTATCCGTATTTAAACGATTTGTTTTCCCTTCCCCTATACAAATTATACAGTGAAAGCAGGGATTATACTGTGAGGGAAGGACATACAAAGCAACAAAGAAATAATTTTACAATTGTGTTAGAAACAATCGCATGAAGGAAAAAATAACATTTGAATAAATATCTTAGGGTTCATTTCCCTAACATCAAATTATCTGACCTTTTCTGCTTGACTCAGACATATACACGATACTGGGACGTATGTTTCTTTGGGCCTGGCTTACTTCATTTAATATAATTTTTTCCAAGCCTTTCCATTTCCTAACAAAATGGGGCAATGTCATTCTTTCCCATGGAGGCTTAGAATTCAATTGAGTATATATACCACATTTTCTTGATCCATTCATCTACTGAGGGGCATCTGGGTTGGTTCCATATCTTCGCTATAGTAAATAATGCTACAATAAACATAGTCCTGCTGGTAGCTTTAGTGTGGTCTTCTTTGTGAACATTTGGGTAAATGACACACAGGCCGAAATTTTCTTAATGGAGACCCAGAAACACGACAAATCAAAGAAAGTTTGGACAAATGGGATTGCATGAAATTGCAGAGCTTGTGCATGGCAAAGGTCATAGATAGTAAGATCAATAGAAAGCCCACGGATTGGGAGAAGATCTTCACTAGCCATACAATGGACAAGGGTCTCATATCTAAAATATACTTGGAAATCAAAAAATTAAATCCCCCAACAACAAATCTTCAAAGAAACAACTGCCCAATAAATAAGTGGCCTAAAGCATTAAAGAGAAACTTCTCTGAAGAGGAAAGAAGGATGGCCAATACTTACATTAAGAAATGCTCAACCTCCCTAGCCATAAAAAAATGCAAATCAAAACAACATTGAGATACCACCTCACTCCAGTTAGAATGGCTAATATCAAGAACTCTAATAACAACAGATGCTGGAGGGGATGTGGACAGAAGGGAACCTTACTGCATTGTTGGTAGGAGTGTAAATTTGTTCAACCACTTAGGAAAGTAGTATGGAGTTTCCTCAAAAGCCTCCACATAGAGCTTCCCCATGACCCAGCAATCCGTTGTCCCCTTCTTGATTTAAGAGGTTTTTTAAAGAAGTTTTTCACCATTAAGTATAATGCTGGCTGTAGGTTTGCATTATACAGCCTTTATTCTATTGAGGAATGTTCCCTGCATTCTTAATTTTTCCAGAACCTTCATCATAAAGGGATTGTTGGATGTTGTCAAATGCTTTTTCTCAAGTAATTGAGATAACCATGTGGTTCTTATACTTGCTCTTGTTGCAATGTATTATATTAATTGATTTGCGTATATTGACCCAACTTTGCATCCCTGAAATGAATCTTGTTTGATCGTGGTGTATTATTTTTTGTATGAATTGTTGAAGTCAATTGACCAAAATTTTTTTGAGAAGTTTTGCATCAATGTTCATCAAAGAAATGTTTTTAAACTTCTCTTTTTTGATGAGTCCCTGCCTGGTTTGGGGATGAGGGTTTTGATGCCCTCATTGAGTAAGTTCTGTAGTGAACTTTCTCTTTCAATTTCATTGAATAGTTGGAGTAGTATTGGTGTGAGCTCTGTGTTGAAGGCCTTGTAGAATTCTGATGTAAATCTATCTGGTCTTGGGCTTTTTTTAGATAGGACTTCTCTTATTGCTGTTTCTATCTTAATGCTTGATATGGGCCTGTTAAAATCGTTTAACTCATCTTGGTTTAGTTTCAGCTGCATGTCGATATTTGCTATGAAAAGGTTCATTTTTGCCTTGTTCTCAAACTTATTAGCATAGTTTTTAGAAATATTCCCTTATAAAGTTCTGAATCTTGGTTGTTTCTCTGGTGATGTTTCCATTCTCATCTCTGAGTTTATTTATTTGGGTGAGTTTTCTTTTTCTGATAAGATTTGTTAAGGATCTGTCAATTTTGTTAATGTTTTCGAAGAACCAACTCTTTGTTTTGTTGATTCTTTCTATGTTTTTTTTTTTGGAATCTAATTCATTTAATTCTCATTTAATTTTAATTATTTCTTTCCATCTACTGGGTTGATGTTTATCTTGCTGCTCTTTTTCAAGGAGGTGCTGATATCTCATTAAATTGTTGGTTTCATATATCTCCAACTTGCCTCTGAGTACTGACTTTTCTGTGTCCCAGGGGAACTGGTAATTTGTGTGCTTGTTTTTGTTGAATATCATGAACACTTTAATTTCCTTTCTAATCTGTTACATGACTTACTCCTGATTCAACAGTGTGTTGTTCAGCATCCATGTGTTACAGGATTTCTTTGGTGGCTTTTGGCGCTGAATTCTAATTTTATTTCCTGTGGTCTGAGAGAATGCAAGGTATAACGTCAATGTTTCTGAATTTGGACTTTTGTTTTGTGACCTAAAGTGTGGTCAGTTTTTGAAAATGTTCTATATGCTGCTGAGACAAAGGTGTATTCTGATACTGCTGGGTGAAATATTTGTTAGATGTCTATTAAATCTAGTTGATCCTTGCAGTTGTTTAGATCTGCAGTTTACTGAGTTTTTGCCGAGTTGATATATCTAGTGGGGATAGTGGTGTGTTAGAGTCCCCAACAATTAATTTCTTTGGATCTATGTGAGCTTTGAGGGAAAGTAGTGTTTCTTGGATAAATTTGCATGCTCCATTGTTTGACAAATAGATATTTAGAATTGTAATATTTTCCTGAAGGACCGATCCCTTAATTAGTATGTAGCGACCTTCTTTTTCTCTTCTCACGAATTTTAATTTGAAGTCTATTTTATCTGATATTAGCATTGCAAATCCCACGTGTTTATGGGGGTCATTTACTTGGTCGATTATGTTCCAGTCTTTCACTTTCAAAATGTGTTTTTTTTTTTTATGGGCAAGATGTGACTCCTGAAGGCTGCAGATAGAAGGATTTTGCTTTTATTCCAACTAGACAGTCTATGTCTCTTAATTGGAGAGTTAAATCCTGTGATGTTGAGAGATAGGACTGAGAGGTATTTTTTTTATTGTGAAAATGCAGTACAGTTGGTTTACAATTACATAGACAAGATAATGAGTACATTTCTTATCAAGCATTGTTGACTCCTCCTTTGTTTCCGCCTCCCATCACTTCCCAGACTCCCTTTACCCAATCCTCTCCCCCCCCCAAAGTTGTAAAGTTCATTTTTCAACATAACGACTTGTACATTTCATTGTTGCAATGGTTCCACCTGTATTCCTATTAAAACAATTTGGTTTATTCCCTAACCCTCTACAAATTATACCAATATAAAATACAGTGAAAACTGAAGTTATTTTTTGTTATGTCGAAAAACGAATGTTACAACTTTGGCCTGGGAATGGGGGAGGGAGGGAGTGGGGATCAGTGTGGGGGGGAGGTGAAAGGGATGGGAAGAGGAAACAAAGGAGGAGACAACAATGCTTGAAAAGAAATATACTCATTACCTTGCCCATGTAATCATAACCCCTTGGTACAGTATTTTTACAATTAAAAAAAACTTCAAAAAATGTTTATCACTTATTATAATTCAAATACCAAGCAAGAGTAATTTTATATAATCATTAGAGGTATCATTTTATCACTATCATAAAACAGAATAAAAGACCAGTCCCAATTATTCCCTACCTATCATTATACTTAATTCCTAATCATTACCTAAATATCTTAAACAATCTAAATAGTCATGTGTTTAACATAGACATAAATATTCTATATTTTTACTTAAAAATTTCCAAGGGCATATATTCATGTTTCTAAGAAATGATCACAGCAGTTAAAAAATGCTTTTGTGAAATTAATGTGAGACATGTTGTTGTTGTTGTTGTTTACAAGTCCTGGGCATTGTCCCTAAGCTTTTTTTGTGCTCAAGGCCAGCACTGTACAACTTGAAGCACAGGGATAATTTCTGTTTTTGAAAGGTTAATTGGAGAATAAGAATCTAACATGTACTTTTCTGTTTGGGCTAGATGTGAAAACAATTGTTAGATCTCAGCCACCAAAGGAGCTAGAATTATAGGCGTGAGTTACCGGCACTTGGTTTGATGATTTTTTTTATTTTAATTACATTTTAAGATGTTTGTTTCACTATAATGCACATAATTCTATACATAAATTTATATATATATATATGACGACAAATTCCCTCTAAAAATGTATGACTTTCTACATACAAAATTTATACACACACACATATATATTTCTGAATATATACACTCCCTCTAAAACTTTTATGCTACTATTTTTTACCCTTTTCATTTCAAAGATATAGTCTATTTTTCCAAATGTTTCCTAGAGTAAAATGACTAATATTTCAATAGAAAGTAGGATATATTATTTTCAAAGTAATTTTAGACATACACATGATGCAGTAGTAATATTTATAGTATATTACTTGAAAAAATTCTGTTAAAACCCTTAAGTATTTGTGTGTAATGACAGGGAGAAGGGAAGTTAATTCATATTGGTTAGAAATGGGCAATGCTTCAAAAATCTGTTCAATAATTTGTTATAATCACATAATCAAGCTACCTGTTATGGTTTAGTTTTGTTTTTGTTTCTTTATTTATTCAAAAATTTAACATGGATGCATGAACAGTCGTAATATTAAAATTATTAAAATACAAATAATACAAAATCATAGACACATACCAGACTTTCAATAATTAGCACTTATGATGCTAATAATAATTTGTTGAAGATGATGATGACCAGAGTGACCTTGATAATGGCAATGTTATGATTGAAAAAGAAAAATTTTTAGACATCTTTGAATTTAGATTTCCCACATTGAATACATAATAATAAACAGTGTTGGATTATATACAATAAGAATAACAAAAGGAGAGTTTCAATATCAAGAAATAATAATCACATAATCAGGTGAGACAGTAAATCCCTAAGGTTGTTCTTGCAGTCTCTCTAATGTATACTCACTTTTCTTGGTGGTATTGTTTTCTTATAAATAAAATCGTTTATTTTCACATGTTTATTATCCCACATAGATAAAATATAATAAGGTGTGTGCTTTGTTATCAAATGATCTTCTTTGTTCTAGTCTTGGGAACTTAGGAGAAAGCCTTTCACCACACACATAGCCAGTAGCTTAGATATATATCCCTAGAAGATAACAACACAAGCCTCAAGCATGCTTCACTCATTAGGCAGAAATCCTTAGTCAGTTTTAGTTTCTATCCAGTTCACTGAAGAAAATCTATGTGTAAATTTATGAAGAACACTTGGCAGCACATAAAGCAATAAGAAAATTTTGATGGAATAAGATTAGTTTTCAACTTAGTGTCATTAGTTCAAGTAACGTTCTCATATAAATACTATTCTATAACCAATGTTTTCCAATGATATGTTGAGTATGTTCTTCAATACAAATGTGGACACATGACCCAATTTACATAATACCACTTACATATCTGTAGTTGCCTTAAAAGGACACAACCCTTAGAGCCAGGAGGTAACCTTTATTTTTATTTCTGCATGAAGCAATTTGTGACTTTATACCAACAAACTGAATTTGACTCTTTCCTTATTTGTAAGCTAAGGTGGAAAATGTAAGGACTCTACTTTTCTTTTTAATTGCTCTAGGAGGAAGCAAAGTATTCTTCAATATTTCTGGTAGATTACATCCATTTATAGATGAGAATGTAAGGCCAAAAGTCAATGTAGTGAGTAAATAATGATACTATAATTTGTGTCTGAGCTCTTCCCTCTGCACACTTACAAGGAACAGTAATTTGTTGATGGAGAGGACCAATATGAAAACACTATGGGGGAAAAAACATACTTTGTAAAAAGTTGTTTAAGACTAGGTGACCAGTGATGAGTACATGAAACAGACTTGTGCCAGGCACATGAAAAGGAGTACATAGAAATCATATTAGTGCTGGGCGCCAGTGGCTCATGCCTGTAATCCTATCTACTCGTGAGGCTGAGATCTGAGGATCTCTGTTCAAAGCCAGCCCAGGCAGGGCTTGATCTCAGGTCCCGGAATAGACCTAACCTTCTTTTGGCCCACAGGCTGGTGTACTCACATGACCCATTCATCACATGGGTTTGCTAGGCCTTGAGTTCAAATCCCAGCACTGTCAAAAGATGAATACTGATGTGAGAAGCCAAGTGATCCTCCTCTTTTCCTGTACTGTGAAAGTCCTGCTTCTCAGCTAGGAATGGTACATACTATATAGGCAACTCTATATCCATGGGAACAGGTTGACATCCATGTCAACACAGTTATACCTGTCACCATATTCAGTAAAACACACAATATCTTCATGAATTAGACACAAATTAAGGAAAAGTGCACCGAATGCAAGATGCTGTCCACACATATATAATAATAGATATCCTATGTTTAAACTATGAATTTATGCCCATCAGGGCCCTCCCTGGTGCTCAGTGTCACGTCCTCGAAACGGTCTAGCTCCTCAGTTGCTCACAGGCCAGTGTCCTCACCTTGACCCTTTCACCAATTGGGCCTGCTAGGTTCTGAGTTCAAATAACAACACTGTCAAAACATGAATCCTGATGTGAGCAGTACAGCAGTTCACCTGATTTCCAGTCCTGTGAAAGTCCTGGGTGTCATTTAAGATGGACAAGGCATAGGCAACTCTATAGACATAGGAATAGGTTGTCATGCATGTCATCACATTTATATCTATCATCATACTCAATAAAATACAAAATGCATCTCTGACTAAGATACAATAAAATAAATAACTAAACTGAAAGCATGATGAATTCCACATATGTATGTAAATAGAGATCCTATGTGTAAAATAGGTGGGCATCTGATTTTTGCCAGTGTTGGGCTTCAATTCAGGTATTGGGAGCAGGCCTGAATGTGTAGTCTTCAAGGATGGTGATCTTCCCCTTCTCCCACAGTGCAACAGAGTTACCCAGACCTGAGTTCAAATCCCAGCTCTGGCAGTAAAATGGGGCGTATTTGGAGTTAGGCTAATTCCTTCATAATTTTTTTTCAACAGAGTCAGAGGTCATGGAATTTCTTCCTTTTTTATTTTTTAATTGAAACTCATGAATGTCTTGGTGCACAGAAGAGACAAATCTAAAGATCATCCGGAAAATGACTGGAAATATAAGAATAAGAATTGGGAGAATTGATCTGACAATGGCAATTATAATTATTACATGAATCCAATCCAGAGGATTGAGGGCCTCCAGGATTTGCTTAAATAATGCTGCCAAAGATTGTAATTTTTTTACATCTAAATGAGATTTACTAACTGCTGTAATTTTGTCCTGTAAAGCCTCCATAACATGAGAGATATCTTTATCTCTCCAAACTCCTAACAAATGATTTTTGGTGGCATTCCAATTAAAAGAAAAGTTATATTTTAGAGCAGTAACACAGATATATTTAAAACTAGCATGACATTTAACTGAGAGTTGTGTTTTTAAATTTTGAACTTCCTGACCTATAACCAGAACCACTTCCTCCAGAGCATTTATTTTCATTTCTAACATTTTATCTATAATTTATTTTTTTGCTAGGGCTAATGAAATATTTTTGCTTAAATCAGTAACAAAATGAGCAGTGTTTACTTCATTTACTAAGGCTGCTGTAGAAATCGCTAAAGAGCTAATTATTGTTATTTAAGCACTTATTCCTAAAATCAAGGCCGCAACAAAGCGTTTGGGCTGCAACATAATATCCAGAGTTTTCAGCATTTGTAAAGCGGAATTTTTAAACCAAGGGTCATTTCATAGATCTACACATAACATTACATACAAAGGTCTTTTTAAATTTAAAATTACAGAATATGTTTTATCCAGAGAAGAAGTAAGAAAATTAGTAAAAATACAATCCTTACAACTAATATAATAAGATTTTCCTTGATTAATAATGATTAAATTATCTAGTTTTCCAGCTAAAATTCCCATAGGATAACCCACACATGCTCTTACCTCAATTGCAGTACTCTTAGTTTCTTTGGGCTTTTTCGGTAAAATCATGTTTGTTGCTGCAAACAGTCTGAACAAATCCAGCTGAATGCCAGTTTTATTGTGAAAGGGAGAGTGACTCGCCAAAATGGAAGCCACCCACCATGGAGTGAGCCATCTTTTCAGGGGTTCCCCATGAGTATCAGGAGCATAGCCATTAAACTTTCATGAATTATGTTTTAAGTAGGAGGCATAATCATAATCAGGGTTAGCAATGGAAAAAATAAAAAAAATACTATCTGGTGCCCCATAGGGTTGTAAAAAAGAGGCCTTTTGAAATCCACATTCCCAGCATTTTGGTGAGGTAATTAATGCATCCCCAAACTGATTCTTTTCATGATATTTTTGTTGGCAGTTATCTAAATGTATATTCCTCTTGCAATGAAAAAAGGATTCATTATAAGTATGAAAGCCTAATGTCATCATGCCAATTTTCCACATCAATCTTTTTTTTTGAACTTTTTATCATTGGATTGATCAAGGGCATCAGTCAAAAAAGTTCTATAGTTTATAGGCAAACACTCAGGGAGATTTTCTACTGATAGCGTTATGCAAATTGGAGTGGTATCTGTCATTCATTCATAATTAATTGTTTGAGAAGTCATATGAGAATTAGAATAGTCTTCCAAACCCCCTAGCAGGTCACTATTGTTTGACATTACTTGTATTATATCATCATCCCCCCCCCCATCCCACGGGATGTAGAAGAGGAGGATTAGGAACATATGCCCAGTATTGTTCTCCTGAAACAGACACTGCCTGCACAGCAATAATGGAAAGCATAGCAAGAAACATATTTTCAACAGTGATAGTGTTTCCTGTAGAAACCACAACCTCCTCTGCAGAATGGGTGAGCTTCTTAATTTGTTCCCACGTTGGTGGTTGGGCTTCTTTTGTTGTCTTGCCTGTTGAGGAGAAAGATGAAGACTTTGTGCTTTTGCATCGCTTTCTTCATTTGCATCTTCTGGTTTTTTCCCCCTGGGTTTCTCTTATTTTTGTAGGGGCACACGAGTCGGTTGAGATTCCAGATGGGTGACTCGGCATCCTGTGGAAACATACATGTATACCCTCATCCCGAGGTGATTAAATTCATCAGGCCCTTTGCAGGTGCCTGTGAGCAAATCTTTCCTTTTAACTTTTGGCTGAACTTTAAATCCAATTTCGCTCCAATGTATTTGCATAAGTGTAAGATTTTGTTCATTAGTATTAAGGTGATTAATTACAAATAAAGCATGATGGTTTCTCGTAGTTAATAAGTCAGCCATCATATTTCCAAATGAAAGAGGTGGGAAACCACCATATATTCCCTATAATGTAAGCTGGACCAAACTTAGTCATAACTGTTGTGGGAATCTTTCTTTTCCTTTTATTATCAGAGATCCCTTTTTCTATAACTTTCTGTACTTTTGATATAACTCCTTCTGGTTTAGTTTAATTCATTAATTCTTCCTATTGTAACATATCTGGAAATTTTAAAATTCTATATTTACTATAAGGGAGCCGCAAAACTGCTTTTGAAGATGCAGGAGTTTCTGGAGGCAACGTCTCATCAGATGATATATTGATTGGGGAATTGACCACATCTAAACTTTGGTCCTAGTCTTTATTATTTAGAGAAGCCGTCTCTATTGGACTGGAAAGAAACAACATGCTCTGTTCGTGGATCAATAGAAAAATAGCCAAATCAAGAATAAAGACAACAAATGTACAGCCAAGAAGAATATAGTAAGAATAAAGGTAGAGGCAATTAAGGTGCAGCCAAGTGTATAAGAAGCCTTGAACCAACACCCCCTTCCTGCATGCATGTTTACATGAAGCTTATGCTTTGCCTGGCATGATCTCTCAGGGAGACTCAGCAGGAGGTGATGTGGCAGATGGCGTCCGCTCCTAATCATGCAATAGGTGTGGGATAATGAAACTAAACATGGTTCTTTTTCATCATTACCCTATCTCCATGATAAAGGGGATCCTTCACACTATTCAGTTTTGCAGCTGGGGAAAATGAGGCATGGAGAAGTCGGGTGATCTACTCGTGACCCTCAGCACACAGGAAGCTCAGCCAGACTTCTCTGCCATGCTCTCTAGGACACTAGGACAGTGGGTGCTATGCAGTCCACTTCTTATGGTGGGAAGTCCACTGCTTGTCAGTCATGGGGTTTGAACTCTGGGCCAGGGCAGTGTACCCAAGCTCCTCAGATCAAGGATAGCGCTCTACCACATGAGCCAAAGCATCACTTCCGGTTTTCTGGTGGTTCTTTGAGGATAAGAATCTCACAGACATTCCTACCTGGGCCAGCTATGAACCATGATCTTCATATCTCAGCCTCCTCTGTAGTTAGGATTATAGGCCTGAGCCACCGGCACCTGGCATAAGTGTAATTTTGGCCTTCTTTCTCTCTCTGTCTTTCTCTCACACAGGAACTGGTTGAATGGGTGCTGGAGGAGGTGGCCCAGCATCCCTATCTGGCTGGAACCCAAGCTGGCCCTCTCATTCTGGATGTGAGCTGTGGGTCAGGAGGTGTGTCAGTTAGCCTGTTGAAGCAGATTCATGAGGTAAGCCCCTCTGTGCCCTGGCTAGACCGTGATGGTTGTTCATTATCCATCCCATGAGTCCTTCCCCAAATCACTCTGATAGACCATTGAAGGAAATTAGATGAGGAGGCATTGTCCCCCTGCTCAGCACGATCCCGGGCCTCTAACCCTCACCCTCACCTATCTGGCCAGACCCTGGTATAAAACAATGAAAACATTCAGTGTCTACTATTCTTTGCTAGGGTGTGTCATTTCGGTTAGGGAAACGGAGTGCAGAGGAAAGACCCTAGACCTGAAACATCCCAGGGGACATTTGTTCTTGTGACAGAGCCAAGTCATTGCTGTGGATAAGGAGGAAGCCACCATCAGACTGACCCGGAACAATGCTCAAAGATAGGAAGGCTGTTAAAGTATCAAACCCATTCATGTCTGCTTCCCACTCCCAACAATGCGGTGTAATATGGATGGCTCAGCCCTGGGCCTAAGGGATTATAAATGGATGGTGGTGGTCAGGAGCTGGTGGCTTCTGACCATCATCCTGGCTATTGGTAAGCTGAGGTCTGATGGTCGTGACTCAGAGCCAGCCCGGGCATGAGAGTCCATGAGATTCTTATCTCCCATGAACCACCTCCCCCTCCAAACCCACACACAAAAAAGCCAGATTTGTTGCTGTGGCTCAAGTAGTAGAGCCTCAGTCTTGAACAAAAGAAGCTCAGAGATAACCTGAATCCAAGCCCTAGGACTCACAAAATAATAATAAAATAAATGAACAGTGTACACCTTTTATCTGACGACCAAGACAGATGGATTCAGTCTTCTCGCTGGTACTTGTAGCCAAAGGTAAGGGGCTTCCCTTGATATTTCTCAAAACTTCTCTTTCTCTCCTTTATCTGTCCAGGTTCGGTTAGAGGACATAATTGGGATCATCCCCCTGAATGTGACCTTAGGTACCCTCCCCCATTCTTCTTCCTTGGGGTGACTATCCTGGATGCACTCCCTGCTGGAAAGATGAGGTACCAGAGAGATGGGGGTAGGTATCCCCGACACACTCCCACACACCCACACCAACACACCCCCACACGACTAGGCCTACTCAGACTAGCCTTTTCCAAAGACACTTTATCTCCTTGGATTAACTGACCTAGGAAAGGATCTTGATCCCCTGTAACTGATTGTTTTAACTTCGGCTTGCTAGTTGAAACGGGAGCAAAAAAAAAAAAGGCTTTGGTGCCCGTCACCCGGGGCTAAGGCTCACACCTGTCATCCTATCTACTCGGGAGGCTGAGATCTGAGGATCACAGTTTGAAGCCAGCCATAAGCTGGAAAGACTGTGAGACTCTACTCTCCATGGAACCACCAAAAAGCCTGAAATGGAGCTGTGGCTCAAGTGGTAGAGCACCAGCCTTGAGCCCAAAAAGTCAGAGACAGCTCCCAGATTCTGAGCTCAACCCCACACAAAGAAATGGCCCCGTCTTGTTGCCCACAGACTGCCCAAGCTTAGAGGGCCCTATCTTGGAGTGTGGTACAACACCTGTCCCTGGGTGGTGTATCAGTTCCTTCAGAAATCCGGTGGTGGAAGCCAGGCCTTCCCCTTTGTGCATTCTCAACCCACACTGGACAGAAGGCAGGGCGTGATAAGGCCAGAAGCCTGCAGAGCAGAGAGGTTCCAGCTCTGCCAATGTGATCAGAACGGGCTTCTTAGAGGCATCACTTGAAAAGGGGGACTTATTTAACACGGAGGAGCTGACAGGAAGCACAGAGAGCAAAGTTGCCACAGATGATGGACAACATAGCAGAGCGTGTTCATTTCCAGCCAGGACTGTTGGTGAGAAACTCGGTAGAGATGTGCAAGACTGTCTGGAGACAGGCCTGATGGGTCACAGGAGAACAACTATATAGGGCTTGGATTGTGTTTTAGAGGTAGACAGCTTGGCTAGCATGCAGGAAACCCCAGGTTTGATTCCTAGGTCCTGCATACACAGAAAATGTCAGAAGTGGCACCATGGCTCAGGTGGAAGTGCTTACATGGAGCCAAAGAAACTCGGAGATACCACCCAGGCCCCAAGGCCAAGCCCAAGGACTGTCAACATAAAACAGCTCTCCAAGGGACCTTGGTAACCGGTGGATAGCTATGCCCTGTAGTTCTTAATAGATCATCCATGCTTTGTGTTTCCTTCTTTGACAGAAGGGAGATGGACACTCCTTCTGCCCTGGACACTCGTAGACCCATTATCAGCAACCCTCCCAACGTCTTCCAATGGGACATGGAACAGCTGGCCCCAGAAATTGTCAGGTACTGGTTGGGTAGCGCAGGGGGATACAGGGAAGGCCCCAGAACTCCTAGTGGGTCTGATCTGCCCTGGATGACCAGGCCATCCATAGGAGGCAAATGGGAGCTTAGAGAATGTTAGTGATGTGGAGGGGGGCCTTTAATGCCCATGGTCCCACCCAGATTCTGAGCCTCCCTTTGTTGTCCCTGAGGGAGGTAGAGGGGTGTTTAGGTGGTAGCGTCTAGAGGAGGAATAGCTGGAAATTCTGAAGGATGAGACACCTTAAGCAGTGTGCAGGTGGCTCACACCTGTCATCCCACGCCTGTCATCCTGGCCACTTGGGAGGCTGAGATCCAGAGGACCTCATTTCCCAGACCAGACAGGAAAGTCCCAGGAGAGCCTCAACTCCAATCTGCAACTGGCAGTGGTACTGTGGTTCAAGTGGTAGACCACTGGCTTTAAGGAAAATTAGAATTCAAGGACAGTACCCAAGCTCTGAGTCCATGCCCCTCAACCAAAAATCATAGAAAGGAAGGAAGAAAGAAAGACACCCCTTCCTTGCTTGCAAGAGATGTTGAAGTAGTGGGGTTGCTGTGTTTGGGAGACCAGCTGCTGGCCTCACTGTACAGACATTTCTAAGAACTACCCAGATTTGCCCCAGTGTGAAACCACAGTAGGGTGGGTGGTGTCTTACCAAGAACTCCATAGGTCGTGGCCTGTGGCAGGCAGAGAGTGGGTGAATGGGAGTACGGGTGGGATGTTAGTGTCAATTATATGCTCTCCATCCATGGAAGAATGGTTTTGAATGCTGGTGTCAAAGTCTGAAGTGAAGGATTGCATGTGGTTTGTGGCCTGACGAGTTGGGTTTCCCCTGGGGCTAAGAAGGTGGCTGAAGCCAGGCGACACTGGTGGCTCACACTGTGTCATCCTAGATACTCAGGAGGCTGAGATCTGAGATCAAAGCCAGCTTGGGAAGGAAAACCTGTGAGACTTTATCTCCAGTGAACCACCAGAAAGCCAGAAGTGGCACTGTGGCTCCAGTGGTAGAGTGCCCACCTTCAGCTGAAGAGCTGAGGGATTGTGCACAGGCCCAGAGTTCAAACTCCATGACAGACAACCAAAAATAAGGTAGATGAGTTTTCTGCATAGTGGTGTGTACTTTTAGGAAATTCCAACCTCTGTTATGAGCCATTCCAGATGTGTGAGAGGCCATGAGTTTTGTCTACAGTTGGTCTGAGGATAGTAGTGACATCTTCTTGGGGGTGGGATGTTCAGAGTGCTCAGGGACTGCTGAGGCATTGGGCTACTTATGTGTGTGTGTATGTGGGTGTGTGTGTATTTTCCCTCTTCTTACTCTGTGCACTTCCTGGGTGCCTGTTTGACTCTTTCTGCCTTGGATAGTGCTCCTCCTCCATGCCAAACTTGTACTTTAGCCCCCTATCAAGGTCAACAATGAGTCCTAAATTGGCAGAGGCCTGCATTTCAGCTTTATTTTGGGACCAAAGTCTGGCCTGTCCAAATCTTTGGGCACCTCCAGGGGATTCTGGGCCAGCTGGGCCTACTGGCATAGGGTCTCCCCTGCCTCTGGGGGTCCTTAGTCATGCGATATCTTGATTTTTTCTCAGTTGGGCCTCTGGCTGCACATCCCTCCCTTCAAGCTGGCAGTGAAGTGGAGGAAAGGGGGTTTCTGGTGGCTCTAGCCAACTTGAAATTGATAGCTGACTGAAGGCTTCCCAAGCAAGGAGGGTCCGGGGCTACATGGGAGATGAGACCAAAGTGGTTTGGAGTATCCATTGGTGTCTAGGAAATGTCAACGTAACTTGTCGCAGGAAAGTCTATCTTCCTGCCCCAGCTTGGCCTCTCAGGTCCTTCTAGACAATTCTGGATGTCCAGAATACAGAGACACAGACTTTAGATTCTAAGTCCAGGGAACTGGGGCATGAGAGACTGGTATGGCCAATACCTCAATGTTCTGGGGCATTAGCCTTGACCTGGCTATGCCCCTCTTGTTGAAAGTTCTCTTAATCCAGTGTGGCCACACACTGGTCACTTGTGGCAGTGCTATGAAAGTGGCAGAAGTGGAAGTGACCAAAATCTGGATTTATGGCCTGATTGGGGAGGGGGTGGAGGCAAAGGGTGTCTAAAAAAAAATCTTAGAGCTGGAACTCAGGGCCTACGCACTGTCCCTGAGCTTCCTTTGCTCAAAGCTAACACTCTACCACTTGAACCATGGCTCACCTTTCATCTTTTTAGTAGTTCACTGGAGTGAAGAGTCTTACATACTTTCCTGCCCGGGCTGGCTTCAAGCTGCCATCCCATGAGCTCAGCATCTTAAGTAGCTAAGATTGCTGGGATGAGCCATTGGGAACTGCTAAGGATGTTGTGTGTGCTTTTTTGTGCATGAGTGTGTGTATGTGTGTGCATGTGTGTGTGTATTTGCGTGTGTGTTTGCGTGTGTGTGTTTGTTGTTTACCGAGGCTTGAACTCAGAGCCTATGTGGTATTCTTTAGCTTGTTTGCACAAGGTTTGTGCTCTACCACTTGAAATACAGTACACTTCAGCTCCCAGCAGCCCCTGACTGTGTCTGGGCCATGGCAGTAAGTTCCATAGAACCTGCTCCTCCATCCGTGCACAGGGCCACAGGACCAAGGGAAAGGACATTATGGATGCTCTTTTGTAGTCAGCCCACGACTGAAGGCCTTCACTGGACCCCAAGCACTGGTGAGCCCTGTAACTCCAGGGATAGTGAATGCTACAAGCACCAGGCAGCCGGCTGTGGATTCCTGAACCCACAAGACTTTCATGAGCCCAACTCAACACGCACTGGAAGTGTGCTGACAGATTTGCACTCTTGTGATACCTACGTGAGTAGGCTTTACCTGCCATGTGATCTTCTGCCCCTCCTGGTCCAGAGACATTGATTTACTGCTCAGACCCACACTGTACCCATGACAGATTCCATTCTGATGAGCCAGACGATGACCTCCATGCCCCAAGGCTGGACACTTCTCTGACAATGTGGCTCGATCTGTAGGCAAAGGCCTCCAAATGGGCTGCTCTCAAGACTTGTAGGATACCTAGACATTGGGAGAAACTCAGGGGTCCACTGGAAAATACTCTGCTTAGAGGCACAAAGTGAGATCCAAGCAGGCCAGGTGTTGGTCATAGGGCTTGAACTGTGGGCCAGGGCGTTGTCACCTAGCTTCAGCTTACCACTTGAGCCAGAGGGCCACTTCCAGTTTTCTGGAGTTTCAGAATTCCCCGGACTATCCTCCTTGGCTGGCTTTGAACGGTGATCGTCACATGTCAGCCTCCTGAGGAGCTAGGAGGACAAGCATGAGCCACCAGTACCTGGTGATCTGGCCTTTCACAACAGTGGACAAGGAGCTCCTGAAAGCTTTTCTTTATTTTTTCTGTGCCAGTACTGGCCTTGAATTCAGGCCTGGGCTCTGGTCTCCTAACTTTTTCCCTCAAGGTTGGCACTCTACCACTTGAGTCATAGCACAATTTCTGGGTTTGGGTAGTTCACTGGCAAGAAGAGTCTCACTAAGTCTCACTAAGCTGGTTTTGATCCATGATCTCTGAACCCAGTCTCCTGAGTAGCTAGGATTTACAGGTGTTGAGCCACTGTTGGCATTGGGCCAGAAGCTTTTTTTAAAGCAAGAGTTCTTCCCTACATTTGCCCTTACTCCTCAATGCAAAGGATGCCTGAATGTCAGGAGCTGTGAAAAATAGGCTTCTAGCCACAAGAAATGGCTGGGGTCCATGGTGAAAAGTCAAGCTAATCTTCCTCCTGGGCCTCATTCTGGGACCCCATCCTCTTCCCTACCTGTGACTCAAATACAAACCTTGACCCAGACTCGAATGTCCTGCCAGATTTGTCTGAAGCCACAGAACATTCATTCCACCCACACCACTTGCTCTACACCACACCTCATGACCTTTACCCATGTTGTACCTTCTGCCTGAGGCTCTCTATCCTGTTCCACGCTAGTGCCCTATGAGGTGTAGCCAAGGACCCTAGGCATCTGTAGCTGAGGTCTGTCATCCTGCCTACTCAGGAAGCTCAGATCAGACAATCTTGGTTCAAAACTATCCCAGACACAAAAGGTCCTGAGACTCTTATATCCTTCTCATTATTTAGCAACTTGAAGTGGAAGTAGGGTGTCACTGACTCGGGCCTGTCATCCTAGCTACTCAGGAGCCTGAGAGCTGGGGATAATGGTCCAAAGCTAGCCTGGGCAGGAAATTCCTTGAGATGGTTATCTCCAGTGAACCACCAGATAGCCTGAAGGGGCGCTGTAGCTCAAGTGGTAGAGCTTGAGCTCAAGAACTCAGAGACAGCAACCAGGCTCAGACTTCAACTCCTCCAACTTACAAGAAAAGAAAGCAAGAAACCTGAAGTAGAATGCAGGGAATGGATCTTAGGGGAAGCATGCTTTGCATATAAGAAACACTGGGTTTGAATCCAAAGTATCACATCACTAGAAAAAAAGCCTGAAGTGGTTCTGTGGCTCAAGTGGTAGAGTGTTATCCTTGTACAGGTGAAACTGGAACAGTGCTCAGGTCCTGAGTTCAAGCTCCAGGACGGGTGCATGGGTGCATGCATGCGTGTGCACATGTGCACACACAAATACAACACACACACACACACACACACACACACACACACACACACACACACACACACACACACACACAGACCAGACATGAAGCTGTGACACCAAATGGTAAAGCAAAGAGCTTCTGCTCTGAGCTCAGGGTCAGCACTCTGGTCCTGTTTTCAATCACGAAACCTAGCCACCTAGGCCCTAACTAGGAGAGGTCAAAGGTTTCAAATCCTGATGAGCTTCACCAACCCTACATGACAGGAAGCACTCTGATATTACACATAAGCTTATATTTAGCAAGCTTCCGGAAACCTAGGGAAATACCATTGCCAATAATGAATCATTTCATTAGGTTCAGCTCTCAGTTGTCTGCCAGAAGGACTCTTGAATTAATTGTAGCAGTTTGTTTCAACACTGGGACATAGTCTAACAAAGACAGGATAAGTACAGGGAACTTGGCCTGACCTGAGAGGCAGCACAAATGAGGGCTTCTTGTCAAAAAGAGCACTGGGGAAAGAGCTTGGGGTACAAAGTGGCCTTTTTTCTCCTGGCATTCAGAGTCTGCCCACACTAATTGCCCCAGATGAATTGTTTGTTACACAGTTGTACAGGAGTGAGGCTTTATGTCTGCCTGTTCCAACAATGAGGCAGACTTCCTCCAGCAGCCTGGGGTGTAGGGAAATGCTCAGGCTACACTGGGAACAGTGAGGGGGAGCCCCAGAACCAGCATTGACTTGAATGAATTCTCTATGCAATGAAATAATTCTATTCAAACAAATTTCCTATCTGGGTGCCTTTCAACATAGCAACTCTGGATGTTCACCGGTAGAAATACATGCATACATACACAGACACATGTAGTTACTGGCTTTGGTCTTGAGGCTTGAACTGTTAGCCTAGACATTTTCCCTGAGCTCTTTTTGCTCAAGGAAGCATTTTATTGTGTCTTAAACCATGATTACCCTAGGCTGGGGTGCAGCTTTTACACCCACAGATGATCCAGGGATCCTAGGACCCAATTCAACTCCTGGCACTGGCGGCAAAACAAAACAAAACACATCAAACCAAGACAAATGGAGGAGGGAAATAAACAGCAAGTTGTACACAACCGTTTTACCTTTGTTTCCTTTGCAATTGACCATCCTGGGTCTCAATGACTCCTCTTGAAAATTGAATGTGACCTAGCATGGCTGAAGGCTGGTAGGCTGTCAGTGAAGCCTGAGCCTAACCCACACACCTAGGCCCTGAGATGGATACTGGGACTGGCACCTAAACACTGCTGAAGATCCTATGTTCCTATGTGTAGGAACACTAATAGAATGTTTGAATTGTACTAATTGAATTAATAATTAGCTAGTCATTCTAGTATAAGATTGTATGCAATAAATTCAAGTCACTAATTAATTTAGTACTTTATTAAGTCTTCTACTGTGATCAATTAATGAAGGCATAATTTTAGATCAAATAATTGGTAGTAATAGAATATATGAAAATCAGATATAGATATCACTTTATATAGTTATGTACTAGAATCTACATAAATGTCTGTCTCTGTATACATTTATAGCTGCATATACATATGTAATTACACACACACACTGCATCTACACATCTATTTGTTTATATGTTGGCTAATCCTAGGGCTTGATCTCAGGTCCACAAATTTGTCCAACAACTTCACTTGCATCAGACTGGTGTACTAACATTGACCCATTCATGAAGTGGGCCTTCTAGGCACGGAGTTCAAATCACAGAACTGCCAAAAACTTAATTCTGGTGAAAGAAGCCAATTGTCCCACTTGTTTTCCTAATTGGTGAAAATCCGGGGTCTCAGGAATGATGTCTAATACACAGGCAAATCTATGTCCTATGTAATCTGATGTAAAAAACGTTATATGCATAATCATACTCACTAATATACATAATAAATAAAACACAAAATGAATATCTACACTAACCGCAATATACAGTAAACATGTGTATGTAAATTTAAATCATGTACTTAAAATATATGAGTGCTAAGACTTGAGTTCAGGCCCTGGGAACAGATCTGACTTTCTTGTCTTCCAGCACGGTGAGCTCCCCCTTCCCCCACACTGCTGCAGATTTACCCATTGGGTGCTGGGTGCTGATTTTTTCACGTATTGCTGTGTGCTGAGTCCTTCAGAGTGCCATTTGCTGTGTCCTTCACAGGGTGCATTCATTCATCTGGTCCTTGTAAGAGCTCCACAACTGAGATGATTATGCAGACAAGAATATTGAGGCTCAAATAACCTGAAATGGCTCTGTGGCTAAAGTGTTAGGGCACAAAACTTGAGCTAAAGAACTCAGGGAGAGCACCCAGGGCCGAGACTTCAACTCCTGCAACTGACAAGAACAAAAACAAAAAGACAGAAACATACTAACAAACCTGAAGTAAAGGGCTGTGAATGTGCCTTAGGTGTAGAGTGCTTTGCATATATGTAACCTTGGGCCTGATTACTCAGTACAACATTCCAAGAATAAAGCCTGAATTGGCTCTGTGGCTCAAGTGGGAAAGGGCTATATTTTTATAAGAGAAATTAAGTACAATGCTCATGTTCTGAGTTCAAGCTCCAGGACTAGTGTATGCACACACACACACACGCGCGCGCACACACACACACACACACACACACACCAGAGAAAGAGAGAAAGAGAGAGAGAGAGAGAGAGAGAGAGAGAGAGAGAGAGAGAGAGAGAGAGAGAGAGAGAGAGAGAGAGAGAGAGAGAGAGAGAGAAAGCAGAAGTGAAGCTGTAATACAAAATGGTCAAGCAATAGAGTTCTGTTCTGAGCTCATGTCCAGAACCCAGGCCTTGTGTTCACAATCAAAACCTAACCAATCAGGATCCAACAAGGAGAGGTCAAAGATTTCAAAACCTGATGATCTTCACCAGCCCCATATGACAGGAAGTATTGTGATATATGCTTGGATTTCCCAAGCTTCAGGAAACCAAGGAGAGGCATCATAGCCCCAGCATCATCTGCAATGAAACATTTTATTAGGTTCAGCGCCATAATTGTGTTCCAGGAGGACTCCTGAATTACATTTAGCACTGTATCGAACATGGGAACATAGTCTCCCTAAGGCAGAGTAAGTGCAGGAAACTTGGCTTGTCAAGGGAGGTGGCACACATCAAGGTTTCCTGTCAAAACAGAGCACTGGGGAGAGAGATAGCTTGAGGTACAAAGAGGCCTTTTTCTCCTGGCATTCAGAGCCTGCACACACTCATCCTCACTAATTGGCCTGGATGGAGTTGTTCATTACACAGCTGTACAGGACTGAGGCCTTTGGTCTGCCTGTCCAATGAGAGAGACTTCTTCCAGCAGGCCTGGGGTACAGAGAATCTCTTAGGCTACACTAGGACCACTCATAGGATCCCCAGAACATGCACAGTCATGAAAGCTGTCTCTGTGCTATGAAATCACTGAATTGAGAACAAATTTCCTAGCTTGGTGCAATTCATAATAGCTACTCTGGTGTTTCACCAATGGGAATGCATCCATACACAAAGACATGGAGGTAAAGGCTCCTTTAGGGGGGCAGGTCCTGGAGTTCAACTATGAGTCTATGGGTTGTCCCTGATCTCCTTTTGCTCCAGGGTAGTTCATTAGCCTTGAGTCACAGTCCCACTTCTGGGTTTTTCTGTTGTCATTTAGAAAAAGCATTTCAAGGACTCTCCTAACTGGGCTGGATTCAAACTGAGAATCTCTACATCTCATCCACCTGAGGAGCTGGGATTATAGTCAGCAGACACTGGCACCTGACTTTCTTTGCTTCTTCATGTTTTAATCTGGACAACCTAATTTCTTCAAAGGGTCGTTCCAATAGTTTGAATTTATAAGTAAACTACCCAATGTTGTTTATAGCTGCTTTCTCTGAGAAGGATTTTCTCTCCTCATTTTCCCCTGTGGTCACAGTTTAGAAGCCAAAAGTGGGAAATGATTGTCATAGGATTTGGGAGCTAAGGCCTACAGTTCATGCTAGCTCTGTCACTTAGCTTTGAGCTGCAGTGAATTTACTGTCTCAGGATTCGAGGACTGAAAGCTGGAGTGATCCTAGTACTGTCTGCATTGCTCCTTTCGCCTATAAAATAATCTAATAGTTATGAGTGTATTTGTCTCTAACCTTAAGTATCTAGAACACACTAGAAGCATCTTCATGTTTCTGATTTGCTAGTACCTCCCAAGATTTAGACTAAGGTTTTGTGTGTAGTGGCTTCTCATCGAATCCGTGAGGAAAGCCTCTTGAAGACTCCTCAGGAGATCGCCATCCAAAGCCAGCCGGAGCAGGAAAGTCTGTGAGACTCTTATGTCCAATAAACTACCAGAAAAACAGAAGAGGAGCAGTGGTCCAGAAGGCAGAACTCCAACTTTGAGAGAGCCGAGCAGGAGATACAGGACAGACCAGGCATGCCTGGGTTGACTTTATATCCACTTAATGACCAGATGGCTGGAAGTGGATCTGTGGTGGAGGTAGAGCCTCAGCCTTGAGCAAAATAACTGAGGAATGCATGGGGTCCTGAGTTTAAGCCCTGGGATGGCCACACAAATTCAAAAAGAGAAGGCCAAGTTATGTGCCAGTACCCTACCTATTTATGTGTGTATATTACCTCCCTGAGTGCACACAGATCATATGTATTGCTTTTGCTTTTATTTACTGATTTATTTTTCAGATATGCTTGTTGCACATACCACATCATTTTCTTCATTTCTGGCCATGGCTTTTCTCTTCCATGGTTCCAGACATGTGTCCTTATATGATTCATCCTTAAACTCTCAGCAGCCCTTATTTAAATTTTATTATGAGGCCAAGATAAAAACAGTCACAAATCAGGCAGGAGAAGAGAAGATCAGGGTTCATAGAAATAACCAGCATTCAGAAAATTAAACTTGGGGACATAAGTTGGTAGCATACTTACATAAAAACTACCATTAAGAAAAAGATGAGGAGGCTGGGAATGTGGATTAGTGAGAGAGTGCTTGCCTAGCATGCAAGAAGCCCTGGTTTTGATTCTTCAGTAGCACATACACAGAAAAAGCCAGAATTGGTGCTATGGCTCAAGTAGTAGAGTGCTAGATACAGTGCCCAGGCCTTGAGTTCAACCCATGGACTGACAAAGAGATAGCTAGCTCACTCGGTAGGTAGGTAGGTAGGTAGGTAGGTAGGTAGGTAGGTAGGTAGGTAGGTAGGTAGGTAGATAGATGATAGATAGATAGATAGATAGATAGATAGATAGATAGATAGATAGATAGATAGATAGATAGATAGATAGATAGATAGATAGATAGATAGATAGATGATAGGTGAATCTGGTCTTAGACTTCAAGAGGAAAGAAGGGAAAAATTCCCAATCATGAGGTTTTCTGCAGTGCTCTAGGCCACCAGCTTCGCCATCACACACCACAGAACAGGAAGACTGTCTCTCTCCCACTTCTCAGGCAGCAGAAGAGCCAAGAGGGCAGAGCCAGGTTCTAACTCGGGTGCTTGGAGATAGTAGAAAAAGGGCTCTGCCTCTCCTTTGACTGGGGATTTGCATTAATTATGTGGAGAATGAAGGAAGGAGAATGGACTGGCAGAGGTAGAAGAAGGGCCTTCAAATCTGACTGAGTCAAAAACCTACTCCCTAAGACCAGAGAGTAGGGTTTTTCTACTCTGTTCCTCCCTTCTCCCCATTAAACTGACTCTCCATTATTACCGTAAAGATAGCCTGAGGATCCCTTCACCTGAGGGAAGATTAATTAGTCATCGTTTGAAGAGGCTGAGAAAAGCCTGACCCTGGTGTAACTCTAACAAATGTTTGAAGTTGCCCCCCCCCCCCATTGCTGGTTTTGCCTGAATGAATGAAGTGGTTTTGCAGCTCACTTTCCTGTTGAGTGTGTACATTCTGCCTCCTAATCCTACAGGCCTTGGTCTCTTCATATAGCACGGCTTTTGCAACTATTTTCTGTCCTTCAAATACAGTGTTACAATGGAGTAGTTCCTGATAACACAGCTAGGGCTTGGATCCTGAGAACTTCATTTGAATCCGGGATGGGTCAATAATGTTTCTTTCCTGCTTCTATAGCTTGAGAACTCTAAGAACATTTAGTGTGCAAGTAACCTCGCATCACCAAGGGAAACCCAGAAAGCTCTTGAATATCTGACCTTTCAGAAGTGAAAGTTAGAGTGTCATAGACTTTCCTGTCCTGGCTGGCTTCACCCTGTGATCCTGAGACCTCAGTCTCCTGAGCTAGGGTGACGGGCCTGAGCTACTTGTGAAGTGCTAGGTTCAGAACTGTAATGACATTGACAATAGAAGTCAAGTGCTTATCACAAAGGGTTTGGGGAGCATATTATGCCTTTCAATATTGGACCTTTCAGAACTCTGTAGGACACAAGGTTATAATGTTAGAGTCTGAGAGGCTGGTCATATGGATCTGCTATACTTGGACCTTGAGCCCTGACTCCAACTCTGGTGTACATCAATGTTCATTTTCCCAAAAATATTCTCATAATTAGCAAATAGGAAAAGTACTTTGATTATCCCTCACTCAGGAAAAGTACTTTGACTATCCCTCACTCTTTTTCCAGATGTTTTTCTCAGACTGAAGCCTGGGCGCTGTCCCTGCACCATTCAGCTCAAGGCTAACACTCTACCACTTGAGCCACAGCACCATCTGAGGTCTTTTGGTGATTCATTGGAGATAAGAGTCTGACAGGCTTTCCTTGTGTAAGCTGTCTTTGAACTGTGTCTTCAGATCTCAGTCTCCTGAGAAGCTAGGGTTCCAAGAGTGAGCCACCAGCATCTGGCCCATTGTTTTTGCCAGTCCTGGGGCTTGATCTAAGGACCTGGGTACTGTCTTTGAGCTTCTTTTTCTCAATTCTAGCGCTCTACCACTTGAGCCACTCCACAGCTTATGGGATTTTCTGAGTATGTGGCACTGAGGATTCAAACCCTGGCATTCATGTATGCTGAGCAAGCTCTATACCACTAAGCCACATTCATTCCCACCCCCACCCTTACAATTTTATCCCACAACTTGCTTATCCTCAAAAAAAGCTTCTGAGTATAAATCATCTAAAGAAATCCTTATAGTAAGTTGTCAAAAGATAACTAAGACAAAGCTCATACTTGGGAGAGACTCTAAACATGTGATGACTGTGACTAATGCCTCCATTTAATTATGTATCTTGTTTCAACACTTAATAAAGTATTGATGAAAAACAAGTCAATGACCTAATTTATTGTGTATAATTTTATAATAGATGTACAAAACACAATAAATATTATGTGTATAATAATACTAAATACAATAAACTATGAAATAAATGAAATAAATACAAAAGCAATAATTATAATAATCAATATATAATAAACATGCATATGTACATATATATCATATATTACACATGTATTGAAATATTTTTTTACATTGCAGGCCCTCAGTGCAGGCCCTGGGAACTCTAGCTTGAATTTCTTTTCCTCAAGGATAGTGAGCTTCCCCTTCACCAATGGTGTAAAAGAGTTACCGGGACAATGAGCTCAAATCCCTTCAATGGCAGAAATACTGGCCCCAGTTCCAAGACAGTGACTTAATATTTTTAATGGAAGCACTTATGTTTATTCAGTTCCATATGGAACATTTAATAAAAAGCAATGTAGAATTTTGTACAGCTATTTAGATATCCTTCCCTTACCCCCAAAGTGCTTCTTTGAGCACTACATTATTTTTTGTATGTTTTTTATTGTAAAAATGTACAGAGGGGTTACAGTTACATGAACAAAGTAATGAGTACATTTCTTATTGAGCATTGTTGCTTCCTCCTTTGTTCTCCCCCTACCTGTTGGATCTTCATCTGTCCTGCAGAAGATGGACGGGGTCCGAGGAAAGGTAACTGTGCTGCTAGCTCATTCGCCAGCCTCCCGTAGCCCCAGAGACAGTCAGATGCAGCAGGGAGTCAAGTCAAGCAGGAACTCTTTTATCACCACGCAGCAAGCAATTTTTAAAGCAAAAGACCGAGTGGCATGGAAGGGGAGGAAAAGGAACCAACCAATCACTCTAGAGGTCATCCTATCATTCACCTAAACTTTCTATACTTTCCCTTCTGTCTTTGAGCTATTCAAGTACAGATGTCACTTTGCCTGGTTGTGGTACACAGTCAGATTTTAACATAAACAACTCGGACTCTGCCCACTAAACTGCCTCTCAGCCCCAACTTTGCTGTCCATGTGCCCAACAGATTCCCCCTTTTTATTTTAATGGCAGACCCACCTCTTTGCTGAAGTTCAGGTCAGGGCACCTCTTATGAGGTTCGTCCAATTGGCACCTCCTCTTTCCGTGGTTCACCTAAAGTATGGAGTAATCTTCAGCACTGAGCTTATCATAATAGACACGGAGAGCCATGCATTGGCTCTCTTGGGCTCTATCCTTTTTGATATAACCGCAACCCCCACATCCTGCCCATCTCCCAGTTAATTATCCTTTTTCCCTCCTCAGTAAAGTTAATAAACATTAGCCTCACCACAGGTAGAAATGTCCGAAGCAGTTCGATTACTACTGGGACATATATAATAGTCAGTATCTTATAAGATTGACCTCTTTAAAGCATGGGAGCAGCCTGGGTATTGGGGGTACCATACATGAGGCACAGTGCATCCTCGTGGGCCTCCACACTCAGGCCGTCCTTGGTAAAGGGGGACTCAATCTCCAACATCCCAGGATCCTCTAGCCAGGTCAAAGGGACACCAGGTCAAAGGGACAGCTTCTCTTTTGGTGCTGTTGATGATTTCTCCATTGCCAGTGCTGATCACTGCCCAGGTCACCCATTGAGGTTGATGTGGATTCTGTAGAGACAATGCCAGGACTGGGAGGGTCAGGACAGCTAACAGCTGGAATATCACCATCTGCAATTGTTAGAGAATGCAAGAGCTTCTCAAGGGCTGATTGCCCTTGGGGATGGTTAGTAATTATCCTTTCAGCTTTCCCTCTTTTAAACACAAGCATGGACCAGCATAGCTGTTTTACTTTCCTTGTTGGTTAGTTTATCCTTGGGCTTCTTCCTCTATAGAGGAAATGGGTAAAAACTTAAAGTTCCTGGCCGGGACCAAATGGGGGCTGTCTCCCCTATGGGAAAAACGTATCTGAATCCCCTGCCCATGATAACTAGGGGGTCAGGTCCGCTCCATTGTTGTGTCAGGGGGTCCTTCCACCTGACTTTCACTTGGGGCTTAGGATTTAGTTGTCTGCAGTGCTTCTGAAATCTGGATTCAATTGTCCCTTTTGAAAAATTTAAAATGTTAATGGTAAACAAAGCTATCTGTAACCATATATGGGGGTTAACTCCCCTTTTTGTTTTACTAATTGCTCATTAAGAAATTGTTGATTTCTTTCTATAATTGCTTGGCCTTGGGGATTATAGGGATTTCCTGTAGTATGAGTAATATGCCATCTGTCAAAGAACTCTGACATTGCTTTATTAACAAAACAAGGTCCATTATCGGTTTTAACTTGTGTTAGTAGACCCAAGGTGCCAAAACATTGAAGAAAATGTGCTTCTAAATGATTAGTTATTTCTCCTGTATGTGCTGTGGCCCAACATGCTCCTGAATAGGTATCTATAGAAACAAAAATATATTGAAGCTTACAAAAGTCTGGGAAATGAGTCACATCAGTTTGCCAAAGGACATTGGGTTTGAGGCCTCTGGTTGTAGCAGGGGTACTTTTAAGAAGGGCTGGCATGAGCATTATTTACCATAGCTAAGATATGGAACTAGCCCAGATGCCCCTCAGTAGATGAAGGGATCAAGAAAATGTGTTATATATACACAATGGAATTCTATGCCTCCATCAGAAAGAATGACATTGCCCCATTTGTTAGGAAATGGAAAAACTTGGAAAAAATTATAATAAGTGAAGTAAGCCAGGCCCAAAGAAACATAGGTCCCATGGTTTCCCTTATTTGCAATATCTAGTATATGTATGCATCAAGCGGAAAAGGTCAGTTAATGTGATGTTAGGAAAATGAATCCTTAGATATGTATTTTAATGTTTTTTTTTCCTTTCAGGCATTTGTTTCTAACGCATTTATAAGATTATCTCTTTGTAGTTTTGTATGTCCCTCCCCTACAGTATAACCCTTGCTTTCACTATATTTTATGTGAGTATAACTTGTAGAGGAGATGGGGAAAAACAATTCGTTTAAGGATACAGGTGGACCCGTTGCAACAATGAGAAGTACAAGTTGCCATGTCGAAAATGAGCTTTACAATGTTGGTGGGAGTGGGGAAAGCAGGGAGGATTGGGTGGAGGGTGGGGTGGAGGCTGGGAAGGGATGTGAAGGGTAAACAAGAGGAGGCTGCAATGCTTGATAAGAAATGTACGCATTAACCTGCCCATGTAATTGTAACCCCTCTGTACAGTGTGTTCACAAAAAATAAAAATAAAAATAATTTTAAAAATTAAAAAAAAAGAAGGTTGGCATGTTTTACATGTATGTCTATCCTTTTGAAGTCCTTTACAGGAATCTGAGGAAATCTATGTTGAAAACCTCTCCAATTATTGTGGGTTAAATCATATAAACATTAAAGCTTGTGGGCCAGTAGCTAACTGGTCTGCCCAATTATTGTCCATGGATAAAAACCCAGTAAGTTTTGAATGCCCTCTCAAATGTTGAATATGAATAGGGGCTCTCCATACATCTAATAGGCCCTTACGGGTGTCCATAAGGGGGAAAATAGGGTTTCCATCCAGTTTAATATGTGCCTAGGGAATATGAGGGAGCAAGTTAATCATATATAAACTATCAGAATACAAATTAAAGGGTTTTTTTTTAATGTCTTGAAGGGCCATAATTACTGGAAACATTTCTTTTTATTCTGCTGATCCTTGACAAAGTTGAAATCTTTGTTGGCTTGGGGTCTTTTGTTGCTCCTCAAAGGCTGCATGTGCAGAGCCTGTTTTACCTCCATCAGTAAAATCATGTAGGGCGCCAGGAATAGGTGTAGGAGAAAATAGAGAAGTCATTATGAGGGGAATTCGCCATACCATGACTGTCCATTTAGATGACCCATAATGGCAGTCAATTTGAACTAGAAATCCTTCCAGGGAGAGAGCAGGTTGAGCATTGGCTCAAGTGAGTACTCAACGTCTGCCATCAGAAAAGAAAAAACAATGGAGTGAGGATCAAGGCCATAATGCCTTTGGGCTTGGGTCCTTCCCATGACAATAGCATTGGCAAGTTGTTCTGCCTGAGAGTATATCCGAGGTGTGCCCCCCAGGGGAGTGTGAAGCCACTCTAATGGCTCCCCCCCCCTTTGACTTAAAACTGCAGATATCAATGTAACACCTGCAAACAACGAGAGGGAAATGGGCTTAAGAATAGAATACCTCTTCAGGGAAAGTTCATCCAGGGCTCTTTAGAACTGTAAAAAATATTGCCCGATGGTTGTTTGTAATTGTAATAACTTCTTGGGGTGTCCTGTCTTTTAGTCGGTTGAATAAGGGCACAAGACTATCTTTAGGGATGAGAACCCATGGCAACAGCCAATTGATTTCACCTAAAAGACTTTCAAGTTGGGTTAGGGACAGAGATGCTGCAATATCCAGCAAAGGCTTAAGGGGGCTGGCCTGAGTCAAGGTAAGTTGGGATCCGAGCTCCTTAACAGGAGATACTTTTTGAATTTTATTTAGAGATATTGGAAAACCCTCCTTTTTTAATATGGTGAGAACATGGGTAGAAGGCCCTCCAGGCGGCCCAGGTCTTGGTGCCTCAGAATTATGTCATCCATGTAGGCATAGGCAAGAGAGGTGTCTGAACCCAGCACAGGCCCTAAAAGTGTGACCAAGTATTGTTAGCAAAAGGCCAGGCTGTTGGCCATACGCTGTGACAGCACCCTCCATTCAAACCCCTGATCAGGATGGGAAAATATTAAGAGAAGGGATGGAGAAGGCAAATTTCTTGCAGTAATCCAGATGTAAGAGGATCAAAAAAAAACTATCCTTAATATCAATTACAACCAAGGTATATTCTGAAGCAGGAGTCCAGGGCATACCTCTTAGGGCATTCCTACTAGCTCCATCCTTTCAGTTACCTTACATAGATCTTGGAGCATGAACCAAGCCCCAGATGCCTTTTGGATAACAAATACAAGGACTCACAGAAGAGAGTATGTGCCCAAGTTTTATCTGTTCCTCCACCAAAAGGTGGAGCGCTACAAGTTTAGGTTTGGTCAATGGCCACTGCTCCACCCAAATAGGGCTTCTTGGTTTCCACCTAATGGGAGGCATTTGGGGGACAATTGCCTTTAGGATTAGGGGTGCACCCAAGTGGGTCCCTTATGTTCTTCTCTGTACTTATGAAAGTTAAAAAATATCCTTTTTCTTAACTCCCTCTAGATCATGTTTAAGCCATTGTGCTTCTTCGCCATCCAGGATATCATCATAGGATGCTCGATGGTCTGTAGTGACCACAGCATCCATGTGTCTTGCCCTAGTAAATTGGCGGCAAGGTTTTTTGCCACTAAAGCGCATATCTTTCCCTGCTTTCCATCTAGGCTAGTCCATTTCATAAGGGCAATCGACTCTTTGTTCAATTTGCCCTCATGTCAATTAGGCAGTAAAACTGCTTTACACCTAGGAAAATACTCATTTTAGGGCGGAGTCCTTCCCCGGGGGATGGTCCAATGGGCCTGGGTCATCCTGCCATGAGGCTGCCTGGGCCTTACAGCAGAGGGGGTTCCACCTTGAGCTAATAGGGTTGGAGGATGCCCCTCCCCTAGTTTAAAGGCTTCCCATCTAACTCAAATTTGGATTGACAATCCTTTTTCCAATGGTACCCCGTCCTGCACCTGGGGCAGGGTGTAGGGGGTGGTTTGGACCCCCCGGGGCCAGTTGGCAGAGGGGCAGGGGGGGATTGGTGTGAACAGTCCCACTTAAAAGGGCCCTCCTGTCTGCATTTAAAACATGTCCCTCTCCCTGATAGCCTTGGGGTTCCTAGGCCCTGGGCTGACAGAGCCTGGGTAATAGCCTCAGACATTGCAGATGTCTGAGCCTGTAAAGGTAAAGATAGTGATTGGGACTGGGGCTGTTGTATTCCACATCCTGCGAGGCCACCACCCATGTGCTCAGGGAACACTCTCTCAATCCCACGCAGGCTGTGTGGTCTGCATTCATCCCTTCCCAAACCAGTAGCTTTACAAACTGATCTTGGAGGTCCCTTGCCAGCGACTTGTGAACACTCAGTTGGACTCAGTCTATAAAATCAGGTAGAGGCTCACCCAATTTTTGTTTCACTCCTGCTATGGGGAACTCAGTGAGCCCTTCATTCAATAAGTACCACTAGACAAGTCCTACCTGCCTCACTTGGTCACGGTATGGGCCTGGTATTGTGGCCTATTGGATGCCAGTGGAGTACCCTTCCCCTGTCCCGGTTAACATGGCATAAGCAGTCGGTATTGTGGGTTGAGCTTCCCAGGTATTCTCCTCCTGCCCTCTGCATTCCTCCTTAAAGAAGACACACAATTTAATAAACTGAGAACTGGTGAGGACAGCTTTGTCCACATCTAGCCAGTCTTTAGGGACACACTGAAAATAAGCAATGTCCTGTAATAGGGTCTAGGCCCAAGGAGAGTTTGGACTATCCTCTTCCACTGCCTTGCAGAGCTGTTAATATCCTTGGCTTCCCATGGATACCATTCCAAGGGTCTGTTAGCTCCTGGTGCCAGATTGACTGAATACGCTTGGGGAAGTGAATCCTTTGGCCCAGGGTCCAGGTTCCCTGGTGGCCATTCCTTAACAGGATAAGACTCAGCATAGGTTACTTCCCTGGCCCTCGGCTTCTCCGTGGAAGGTCTGTAGGGGTCCATATCTCCCAGGTCCCTCTGTAGGGCTGCATAGGGCACTGTACCTCCCCCCAATTGTGGGAATAGGGTGAGGGCCTAGGATCGTCAGGGGCACCCAAGTCTTCTTTTACTTCCACTAGGCCTAATGTTGCCCCATCCTCCTCCTTCTCTGAGATAGCATTACCCATATTAAGGATTTCACTTACCCTTAGAGACCTCTTAACCTCGGCTAGAATATTTTCCTTTCGTGCCCCATGTTGGGTGCCAGATGTTGGGTCTTGGTCCATCCCATGGAAGACGGACCCGGTCCAAGGAAAGGTAAGTGCGCCACTTGCCCATTCCCCAGCTTCCCCTAGCCCTGGAGACAGTCAGAGGCATCAGGGAGTAAAGTCAAGCAGGAACTCTTTTATTATCATGCTGTGATTTTTTTATCTGTCTTCTATTTTCTTCCTCCATGGTATAACCTGTTTTCACTGTATTTGATGTTGGTGACTTGCATCTTGCATATACATTTTTCTACTATGGGATTGGAAGGGAAATAAAATTCCGAAACAAAGACACAGTATGACCCATTGTAACAATGAGATGATCAAGACTCTATGTTGAAAACGAACTTTACAATTTGGGGATGGGAGGGGAGATTTGGGACAGTTGGCAGAAAAGGGATGGCAGGGGAAAAACAAATGAGGAGGTAACAATGCTTGTTAGATAATGTACTCATTAACTTACTTATGTAACTCTAACCTCTCTGTACACCATTTTCACAATAAAAAACGAAAAAAAAGTTATCCTGGAGTACATTAACTTCAAATTTCTTATGTGCTCTGTAAATTAAGACCAATTTTAAGTGGGAAGAAGGTTCTCAGAAACATTTTTTTGTGAGTGTGTGTGTTGTGCATTATTTCCCAAGTTTACATAAGTTAATAGAAGGAGAAACAATAGGAATAGAAGAAAGAGAAGTTCTATGTTTATGTATAATGGTTCAATGCACTATAGAAGACTCTGCAAATAAGACAACTTTGAAACAATAAAGCCAAGGCCAGTATTTAGATCTATGGGAATGATATAGAAAAAGCATTATTCCTAAGTGGAACATGAAGGAAGAGGCCACTCTCTTTCTTCTACTAGCTCTAAATATGCTAGCTAATCATGTAAATTTGTAAAAAAGTAGAATGGAAGAATAATTCTGGTTCCAAGCAAGTCAGATATAAGAAAATGGATTTAACTGGAAAAAAGGCCATGTTGAGAGAGCAGGAATTATACTAGCAATGAACTGGTGGCTAAGATCACATTTATTTTTCTCTTTTACTTTGTTTTTCTTTTTTTTTTTGATGGTACTGGGGCCTGAACTCCAGGCCTGGGCACTGTCCCTCTTCTCTTCAGCTCAAAGCTTGTGCTCTACCTCTTGAGCCACAGCACCACTTCCAATTTTCTGGTGCTTCATTAGAGATAAGTGCCTCAGAAACTTTCCTATCCATGCTGGATTTGAACTGCAATCCTCACTCTCAGCCTCCTGGGTAAATAGGACTATAAGCATGAGCCACTGGAACCTTGCTTAGGATCATATTTCTAACAGTGTACACTCAGCATATGTAATGTGTATGTCCATCTATCTTTATATGAACTCGAGTTAAAAATCTGGGCTACAGCTTAGATTTTACACTGACAGAAATGTTTGTAGTTTAAGAGTTGATACTCCTGGAGAAATAAAACCTAATAATGTAAAGGAGTCTGGTAAGTTCAGTTTGCATCCAGCCTGGGCAGAACAGTCTTTAAGACACTATCTATAATTAGCTAGTCAAATGCTACATTGGAAGAATGGCTCAAGTGATGGAATTCAGCAAGATTGCTGAATAAATGCTTGAGGTTTTTGCATACATAGATACAAATATGCACATACAAAGGCACATATATGTTCAAACACACATAAGAAACAACTCTCAGAATGTGTAAAAAAGTTAGAAAATAATAGAAAATATTTCCTGAGTAAGACTAGGATCAAGTGATAATTTTTAATATTAGAAGTCCTTACGGGAACTTTCCCCAAAAAAGCTTGAGAATATTATATAGGTAGGGGCCAGAGATAGAAAATGAAGTCATCATTAATAAAGGGATCCTATCCATGGAGGAAGGAATCAGAGACACCTTCACGTGCATCTGAAAATGTTCATAACCTGTGTCAAATATTAGAATAGCTTTTAACATAGTACATGAACAGTCTGAGCCATCAGTCTAGTAGAAATGTTATTGGAGTCTGTATCTAAATAAACCAACAAAAAATGGTAGGACAATGTGATACAAGCCAGGAATTCTAGCACTCAGAATAAGACAGGAGATTAGAAAGTGGAATAACATAGTGATACATTCCCTGGACTAGGTAGTATAATTTTGTCTCAATAAAACAAAGCAAGAAAGTAATAAAAAAGAAACAAGGAAGGCATACACAGTTGGAAGTTTGGGCTAATTTTGTCATTATGTTTTGAGAAGTCAAGTTTCCTACTGAAGTGTAACTAATATATAATCCTCAGTTGTGTTTTAAAGGTTGTCTTCATTACAGAACATTCCTAGATGCTAAAGAGCTCATGATTCCCAACCAAAAATTGGAAAAAGTAAGCATCATTCTGTTAGATTCCAAAGAAATGATGAAGGATTACAAAAGTTTAAGCCTGGAGAAATAGGAAAGTTCATTTAATGTAGGACTTTGTAGAGCTGGCTAAATTAGAATTTAGATTTAAAATAAATATTTTTGTTTGTAATTTACTATTCGATAGGATACTACAAAATTCTTTTCAAGTAGAAGATTTAATTTAGAAATTCATAAATGATTCTGGCATTCTATTTGCCTAGAATATTCTTTCAAGTGAGATATAGTTAGAACTTAGTTAATCGACAATTCCAACAGTTCATGTGTAACATGATACTGTGAATAATCTAGACAAAGTTGCCAACAAATTGATATTAATTTATAAATTTAGAAATCAAGCAATCTTTTGAGATTTTGGTGTAACATAGTATGAAGAGAGTAATTGTGTGACATCTTTTTTCTTCTACCTATACAAAGCACAGGAAGAAATTTCCTTAATTATTTACCCATGTATAAAATGAGAAAATGCAAAGTTTGGCATTTGGTTTTATTTTGTTTTTGTTGTTTGTTTTGTCCTAGGGCTTGACCTCTGGGTCTGGGCACTGTACCTGAGCCTGTTTTGCTCAAGACTCTAACATTTGAACCTCAGTGCCACGTGTGTCTAGATTTTCATGAGCAGTTTAATTGGAGATAAGAATTTAAGGAACCTTCTTTCTTGGGTGGGCTTTGAACCATAATCTTCAGATCTTAATATTCAGATAATCAGATGTCCTGAATAACTATGATGGATAATATATATAAATATATAATAAACTAAATATAAAATAAAAATAAAAATAATATTTGCAAGTGTTCTGATCTCAAGAATACCACTGGGGGGAAACGATGCAGCAAAGTTTAGTATAGTGTTCTTTCTGCAAGACGAAGGGCACCATATTAGCAGAAGTGTAGTATTTTTTCACAATAGTGATAAGCTAGTCATGATGTGAATTTAGGAAATTTTAAGATGCATCTCACAAATTGCAAACTGTTGGTCTAGGATGACTTTATGGAATAAAAATTGGGATTGATTGTCATAGAAATAATAGCTTACTCTGATTAACAAATGTTTACTTTTGAGAAATTAAATATTATAGATACTTCATAGTTTTATCTTCTACCAGAATGTGTCTACTTTTTCTGTTGACTTTTAAATATGTAACGCCTCATTGGAAACTGCATCTATTGCAGCTTTAAATAAAACGCAAATAGGTACTGTTTTGAATGTCTCTGGTATGGCATGTTCAGAATTTGAAAATGAGTAGATAGTAGTCATAGGAATGTTGAAGACCATACATATTCTGTCATCTTAACAATTAGTAAATTTTGAAAGTTAGAATTGAACTGTTTTCTAAATTAGTATGAGAAAAGATTAAAAAATGTTTTTTTTCAAAATAATGGCAAGCATATTCTGAAAACATTTTATAGTTTGATAACATTCCAGTTGATGTCCCTCTGATAAAGAAAGGGGTAATTAATTCAAATTAGCAGCCATAATGTTCATTTTTTTAAAAAGGTAATACACATAGAATAATATTTACTATAACAATACAGTGAAATTATATTTTATGCAACTCATTTTTAAATTTAATTTTATTGTCAAGGTGATATATAAAAGGGGTTGTAGTAATTTTAAAGTAGTGAATACATAACATGCCGAACTTTTTACACCCTCCCTTATTTTTCTCAGAATTTTCCTTCACCCCAATACTCCTGACAAGTTGTAATGTAAATTTCCAACATGTGGTCTTGTGAGTATTGCTATTGCATTGGTTTGCCCTTTGTCCTTTGTTTCGCCATTTTGTTGTGCCTTTTCCCTTGCCAAATTAAGATAAATGTATAGGGCTGGGAAGGTGGCTCAGTGGAAGAGCGCTTGCCTTGCATGCCTGAGGCCCTGAGTTCGATTCCTCAGCACCATATAAGCAAAAAGAAGAAAGCCGGAAGTGGGGCTGTGGCTCAAGTGGTAGAGTGCTAGCCTTGAGCTGAAGAGCTGAGGGACAGCGCCCAGGCCCAGAGTTCAGGCCTGATGAACGGACCCAAAAAAAGAAAAAAAAAAGATAAATGTATATACAATGCACAGGATACTGAAATAAAATACAGCAGGGGACAAACCATAAGGGAAAACACAAAAGAAAAAAGAAATCACATAGTACATTAAAAACATCAACCACAAAGAAAAACCTCTATTTCAATATCCAGGAGTTCATTTTGCTCAGCATCATCTTATATGTTCATATATACATAGCTGTTGAGAAATTCTGTTTATCAGCTAGGACTATCCTAGACATTTCTTACTTGTTACAAATGAGGAAAACCATGGAATCTGTTTCTTTATGACTTGTTTATTTTACTTAGTAGGATTTTCCCAAGTCTTTCCATTTCCTTATGAATTGGAAGCATAGAATTCCACCGTACATATATAAATCACATTTTGTCAATTCGTTCATCTACTGAGTGGCATATTGGTTTAAACATGATTGCATGTAAGTATCATTTAGGGTCATTCAAAAATGACAGATGCCACCGCACCAGATATACTAAAATCATCATTCCTAAGCAAGAAAGTGTTTTATGATGGTAGAATTGTTGAGATATCTGGATGAGTCTAATGTATATCTTGGACTGAATTAGGCAAGAAGATATCCAATATCATATAGGACAAAAATCTTAGTGACAAAATATTTCCCGTGAGAAAGATATAGGAGACTGCCAGAAGTATGATATAGTTCAGATAATTTTGAAGAATTTAGAAATTCAAGCTCAAGCATGTCTTTTTAAATAATAATTATGTAAGTGGAAGGGCAAAAGAGAGGAAAAGAAGAAAATAACTGACAGTAGATCATTGTCCCAAATTAGAGTATAAAAAGACATAATCTATAACTTCCAATATAATACATCCCACTTAATTTATGTACATGCAGAATATTTACTTGGCTTTTTCCTACTTTAATGCTCCAAAATAAATGAACACATAAGAAAAGTTATGTGATTGCCATTGCTTCAACCTGAACACTAACTGTGATGAGCCTTCTTTTTCTCACTTTGCACTTGGAAAAGTGTTCCTAAGTTGATGATGTTGTGGCTGATTAGAGTCAGAGTTAGGGGCTTCTACTTGTACAATTATCCCAGAATAGTTTAAAGCAGTTTTTTCCCCAAGATATCCAACTACATTGTTTGAAGCTGTACTTTGAACACACCCTCAAACCTGAGCACAGTATTTGAAATTATACTTCAGCATTTCTTGGCACATTCTACTTTGTGCCTATGTCTTCTTTGCACATTCCTTTTGAGTTCATAGTTGCTCTATTTCCATTTCATCTGTGCAAACATACATATATACATACATTGAACATATTTAAAATATTATGAGGCTCCTTGACTTGTAATTCAGGCCATTTTCTCTGCCAGGCCTGCGATTTGAACTCAGGGTTTGGGTAAATCTGCAGCACTGTGGGGGATGGGGAAGATTACCATGCTGGAAGACAAGAAAGTCAGGCCTGTTCCTAGGGCCTGAATTCAAGTCCAAGCACTCGAAAAAATAATATTCATATACATTTTAAATAAATGATTTATATTTACATACACATATTTACTGCATATTGCAGTTAATGTATTCATTTTCTTTGGTATTTTATTTATTTCTTATGCATTTTAGTGAGTATGATTTCACATATATCATTTTTTTGCATCATATTACATAAGAAATAGATTTTCCTATGTATTGTACATCATTCCTGAGACCCAGGACTTTCACTGATAAGGAAAACAAGCGGGACACTTGTATTTCCACCAGGATTAAGTTTTTGGCAGTTCTGTGACTTGAACTCCTCAGGACCTAGCAGACCCACTTCATGAATGGGTAAATGTTAACACACCAGTCTGATGCAAGTAAAGTTGGCGGGCAAATTTGAGGACCTGAGATCGAGCCCTAGGAATGGCCAATATATAAACAGATAGATGTTTAGAGTGCAGTGTGTGTGTGTGTGTGTGCACACGCGTGTGTGTATATTTACATATGTATATGCATCTATAAATGTATACAGAGAGAGAGAGACAGATAGACATTTATGTAGATTCTAGTGAATAACCATATATAAAGAGTGATGTCTATATCTTATTTTTATAATTATATTATTACCAATTATTTGGTATAAAATTATGCCTCCAGGAATTAATCACAGGAGGAGACTTAGTAAAGTATTAATTAATCAATTACCTAAATTTATTGCTTACAATCATATACTTGAATGACTAGCTAATTAGTAACTTAATTAATACATTTCAAACATTATATTAGTATTCCTACAGATAGGAACAAGTTTCCTAGGATCTTCATCCATGTGTAGGTGGCAGTCCCGGGATGGAACTCAGGGCCTAGGTGTCTGGGTTGGACTCAGGCTTCACTGACAGCCCCCAGCCTTCATCCATGCAAGGTCACATACAATTTTCAAGCCAAGTCATTGAGACCCAGGAGGGTCACAGTGCTAAGGAAACAAAGGTAAAACTGTTATATAAAATTTCCTGGTTTATTTCCTCCTCCATTTTTGTTGGTTTTATGTTTTGTTTTGTTTTGTTTTGTTTTTGCCAGAGCTGGGAGTTAAACTTGGGTCCTAGGATCACTGAATCATCTGTGGGTGTAAAAGCTGAATCCCAGCCTAGGGTAATCATGGTTTAAGACACAACAAACTGCTTCCTTGAGCAAAAGGAGCTCAACGAAAATGTCTAGGCTCACAGTTCAAGCCTCAGGAACTGCCACAAAAGAAGAGCCAGTAATTCCATGTGTCTGTGAATGTACCCACGTATTTGTATCAGTGAACATCCAGAGTCTCTATGAAGAATGGCACCCAGCTAGGAAATTTGAATAGAATGATTTCATAGCACAGAGAGTACTTTCAAGATGGTGCATGTTCTCTGGTTCCCCTCAATGTTCCCAGTGTAGCCTGAGGGGTTCTTCATACCCCAGGCTGCTGGAGGAAGTCGGCCTCATTGTTGAAACAGGCAGAGAAAAACCTTCACTCCTATACAGCTATGTAACAAACAATTCATGCGAGGCAATTAGGGAAGATGTGTGTGGGCAGGTTCTGAAGGTCAGGAGATAAAGATCTCTTTGTACCCCAAGGTATCTCTCCTCCCAGTGCTCTGTTTTGACAGGAAATCTTCATTTGTGTCATCTCCCGTCTGAGGCCAAGTTCCCGGCACTCATCCTGTCTTTGTAAGCCCATGTTTCAGTGTTGAAACAAACTGCTACCACTAATTCAAGAGTCCTTCTGGCAGACAATTAGGGAGCTGAACCTAATGTAATTATTCATTATTGGCAATGGTGCCTCCGTGTGTGTGTGTGTGTGTGTGTGTGTGTGTGTGTGTGTGTGTGTGTGTGTGTGTGTGTGCATACACCAGTCCTGGGGCTTGAACTCAGTTCCTAACCACTCTACCTGAGTTTCTCCTGTGCAAGGACAGCACTCTACCAATTGAACCACACAGGCACTTCAGGCTTTTTTTCCCTGGTGATGTGGTACTGAGAATTCAAACCCTGGGTTTCACACATGCAAAGCAGTTTACCTCTAAGAAACATTCTCAGTGCTCCACTTCCGGTTTCTTTCTTTCTTTTCTTGTAAGTTGGAGGAGTTGAAGTTTGTGCCTCGGTGCTGTCTCTGAGCTCTTCAGCTCATGTCTAGTGCTCTACCACTTGAGCTAGAGCACCCCTTTAGGCTTTCTGATAGTTTATTGGAAATAACCATCTCAAGGAATTTCCTGCTCAGCCTGGCTTTGGACTGTGATCTGGGATAGTTTTGAATCGAGATCCTCAGCATCCTGAGCAGGCAGGATGATAGACCTCCTCAGCTAAAGACACCAAAGCCGTGACACTTTGCTGCAAGGAGGTCCTTGGCTCCACATGTTAGAACGTTAGCCATTAGCCCAAGAAGAAAGTCAGCACCTAGGCTCTGAGTTCAAGGTTCGTGATGGAGAAAACTAAACCAAAACAATTCTCTGCAGGAAACAAGTCACTAGAGCTCAGTGTATACATAAATTCGTCCCTGCCTTGAGGACATATATGAGCCTCTGCAAAATCATCTTACTTCTGTAGCTGTAGATGAAACAATATAGCTCGTGAAGGACTCAGTACATAGGACCCTGTGAAGGACTCAGCACACAGTACCCCATGAACGACCTAGCACCCCTGGAAAGATTCATCACATCGCTGTATCCCACAAACTGTCATTAGAATTAGGGTGCTTTCATCAGTATCACCATTCTTTCATATACATGTCACAAACTGCACATGTTCACATCTAACTGTTTAGAGGGCTGTTTTTTGTGGATAGGGTCATCAGCCACGGGGATTGCACTCATAGGTTGGAGGTACTGTCCTGAGATCTTTTCCTCAAGGCTACATCTCTACCACTTTGAGGCACAGCTTATATTCTGGCAGACTTCCTGCCAAGGCTGAATTTTCAACCCACCAGTGTCTGATCTCATCCCATGAGCAGCTAGGGGTGAGCCAGCAGTGTCTGGTTCCATGGTGCAGGGTTGCAGTTGTTGACTTCTGGCTAAGTCAGGTTAGATGGCAACCTTCAGCTTCAGACTCCCAGCTTGCTCTGTGATGAGGTATTTGCAGTGCTATCCTTATATAGTTACAGTCAGAACATTCAATCTTTTTTTTTGGTGCCATTCCTGGGTCTTGGGTAAGAGTCTAGACACAGTCCCTAAGCTTTTATGCTCAGCTAGTGCTCGGCTGCTTGAGTGACAGCATGACTTCTGGATGTTTCTGTGCACACAGTAGAGAGGAATCGAACCCAGGGCTTTGTATGTACTAGGCAAGCACTCTACCACTGAGCCCCAGGAATGACAAATGTAGAAACAAATATATAGATTGTTTCATAGATATATTTAAATAAATATATATATGCATGTGTGTAGAAAACAAGACAGAGATATCTGCATATTATTTGATTTTATATACTATATTACTACCACTTATCGATAAATTATTCCTTCCATTATTTAAGAATAGTGGTTGAATATATAACAAAGTATTCATTGAAAATTAGTCAATGTACTATAATTGTTGTGTATAATTTTATAATATAATCATACACTAACTACTAATGTAATTGTTACTTTACAACATTCCATTCAATTGGATGTATATCGGAATGCATTTCTTAGGATCTCCCACCATTCGTAGGTGGCAGTACTGAGATTCGTGCCCCAGGCCTAGGTTGCTGGTTTTGGCTATGGCTTCCATGATAGTCCACCAAACTTCAGCAGTAGAAGGTCATGTACACTTTCTGGGCCCTGTCATTTGGACCAAGGATGGTTGCAATGCAAAGGAATAAACTATGTAAAACTGCCTTCTGGAACTTCTCAGTTTTATCCTTCTCTTTTTTCCCCCTTCTCTGTTTTCTCCCCTCTCTTTTTTCTCCTTTTTTCGGTATTGGGGCCAGAACTCTGAATCTGGGTGCTGTCCATCCACTCTTCAGCTCAAGACTATTGCTGTACCACTTGAGGCATAGCACTACTTCCAGCTTTTTTCTGTTTATGTGGTGCTGAAGAATCAAACCCAGGGCCTTAAGCATGCAAGGCAAGCACTCTAATACTGAGCCACCTTCCCACCACTTCTCCTTTTTTTTGCGAGTCCCAAGATTTGAACTCGGTTCCTAGGATCTCAAGATGGACTATGGGTCCAGAGGCTACACCCCAGCCTAGGATGATAGAAGCTGAGGCAGAGTTGCCACGAGCTGAGTTCAACCCCCAGGACTGGCCAAAAAAAATTAAGAACCTGGCTTGGAATTTACACCATTTTTCTGGAAGGCCTGGAATTTGAACTCAGGCACTGGGCAATTCTGTGTCACTGTGGGGCAGAGGAAGCTCACTGTCATTGAATACAACAATTTCAGCCCAGTTTCCAGGGCCCGAATTCAAGACCCAGCACCGATAAAAATAATATTCATATATGAGATCTATTTACATACATGGGTTTATTCCATATGACATTTATTACCGTTATTTTTATTTTATTTAGTATTATTACATATATAACATTTATTTCATTTATTACATCTTATCACGTGGATATATTTATATATGGGTTATACTATGCATCACACTAAGAGCCACGATTTTCACAGAGAAGAAAAAATGTGTCAAAATTTACTTCTGACTCCACATATAAAATTTTGGCCATGCTTGGATTTGAACTCACAGCCCACAATGCCCAATTCATGAAAAGGCCAGTGTAGAAAAAAAGCCTTTGGCAAACTGGGCTGCCAGCCAGTTCTGAGGACCTGGGAACAAGCCATAGTAGTTGCTGATAGATATAGATAAATAGATGTGTAGTTTGCTATATATGAGAGAGAGACAATGTGAGGATATTAAATTATATATATTATGAATTATTATTAAATTATGCTTCCATTTAAAGAAGTATCATAGTTGAATACTTATTGAAGCATTCATGTAAACGTAGTCAGTATTCCTTAGTTGGGACTCTTACACCATAGTGCTAGAATGGAAGACATAATCCAATACTTTTTGTGTGACATTCTATAAGAGAATCATGAACTAACTGCAAATATAATTGTTACTTTTATAACATTCCATTAAGCATTCATATGAATAATGAAGATTTTCTCAAGATCTCCCTCCATTTGTAGGAGGCAGCCCTGGCAATCAAACTCCAGGCCTGGGTAGTTTACTTCAAAATGCAAACCATTAGAATGACACTGTGAAGATTTCAGTTTGTCACAATGAAAAAAAAGGACAAGAAGAAAAGAAAGCCAGGTGTCATTTGTGCCATCTGTAATCCTAGCTCTTCAGGAGTCTGAGAGGTAGAGAATGCCAGTTTGAATTCAGCCAGGACAGGAAAGTCCATAGCACTGTTATTTCTGTGGGCTCACAGAAATAAAAAAAAATTGTCATGAGTGGGGCTGTGGCTCAAGGACAGGGCGATACCCTTGAGCAAATGGAGCTCAGGGAATGTGCCCAGGCTCATAATACAACCCCTGGACCTGCCAAAAAAAGAGAGTCACTCCATCTCTCCCCATATATGTATGCATGTATTTCTATCAGTGAAGGTCCAGAATCCTTAAGATGAAAGGCACCAAGCTAGGAAATTTGCTTTGAATAAAATGATTTCATAGCAGGGACAGTGCTTTCAAGACAGTGCATGTTCCGGGGCTCCCCTCACTGATCCTAGTGTAGCCTGAGGTTTTCTCCACACCAAGGACTGTTGGAGGAAGTCTGCCTCATTGTTGGAACAGGCAGACAAAAGGCCTCACTCCTGTACAGCTGTGTAACAAACAACTCCATCTGGGCCAATTAGTGAGCAGTAGTGTTGGCGGCTCTGAAAGCTAGGAGAAAAAAAGGCCCCTTTGAAACTTAAGCTATCTCTCTCCTCAGTGCTATTTTGACAGGAAGCCTCAATTTGTGCCACCTCCTGTGGAAGTCCAAGTTCCCTGCACTTATCCTGTTTTTGTTAGACTATGTTCCAGTGTTGTAATAACTTTCTACAATAAATTCAAGGGCCCTTCTGGCAGACAACAAGAGAGCTGAACCTAATAAATGATTCATTATTGGCAAAGGTGTCTTCCTAGGTTCTGGAAGCTTGCTAAATCAAAGCACATGTGTAATATCACAATGCTTAATGTCATCTAGAGCTGGTGAAGGTCATTAGGTTTTGAAATTTTTGACCTCTCTTAATTGGGCCCTGGGTGGCTAGGTTTTGTGGTTGAACACAGGGCCTGGGTGCTGTCCATGAGCTCAGAACAGAAGCTCAGTGCTTTACCATTTGGAGTCACAACTTCACTTCTGGTATCTGTGTGTGTGTGTGTGTGTGTGTGTGTGTGTGTGTGTGTGTGTGTGTGTGTGTGTGTGTGTGTGTGTGTGTGTGTGTGTGTGTGTGTGTGCATACACTTGTCCTGGAGCTTGAACTCAGGACCTGAACACTGTTCCTGAGTTTCTCCTGTACAAAGATAGCACTCTACCACTTGAGCCACAGAACCACTTCAGGCCGTATTCTAGTGATATGGTACTAAATAATCAAGCCCAGGGATTCATGCATGCAAAGCACTCTACCCTAAGACACATTCCCAGCAATCTACTTCAGGTTTCTTTCTTTCTTTTCTTGTAAGTCGGAGGAATTGAAGTCTAGGCCTGGGTGCTGTCCTTGAGCTCTTCAGCTAAATACAAGTGTTCTACCACTTGAGCTACAGCACCCCTGCAGATTTTTTAAAATTCACTGGAGAGAAACCTCTCAAGGAATTTCCTGCCCAGGCTGGCTTTGAACTGTGATCCTCAGCTCTCAGGCTCCTGAGTAACTAGGATGACAGGTGCGAGTTCCTGGTACCCAGCTTCCACTTCAAGTTTCTAAGTGGTGAATAGGAGATAAAAGTCTCATGGGAACTTTTGTGTCTGGGATAGTTTGGAACCGAGGTTATCATATCTCAGTTTCCTGAGTAGGCAGGGTGACAGACCTCAGCTACAGATGCCTAGAATGTAACACTCTGTTGCAAGAGGGTTCTTGGCTCCACATGGTGGGGTGCTGGCATGAGCCCAACAGAGAAATTCCAGTGGCCAGGCCCTGAGTTCAAGATTCACGACCAAGAAAAATAAACCAAAACTATTGTCTGCAGGAGACAACTCACTAGAGTTAGGTACATACACAATTGGCACTGACATGGGGACATATCTGAGCCTCAAGATTCTCATCTGCACAATCATCTGACTTCTGGAGCTCTTACAAGGACCAAGTGAAAGAATTTACCCGTGAAGGACTCAGCACACAACACCTCATGAAGGACTCAGAACATAGCTGTATCCCACAAGCTGTCAGTGTTAGGGTGCTTTCATCAGTATCACCATTCTTTCAGAAATACATAAAAAACCACAGAAATTTCACATCTAATGATTAAGGGATGGGGTTTTGGGGGAAGGTGGAGTCAGCCACGGGAATTTCACTGAAAGTTTGGGGGTACTGTCTTATGATCTTTTGCTCAAGGCTAGAACTCTACCACTTTGTGCCACAGCTCAGAATTTTGCCGACTTCCTACCAGGGCTGGGTTTTAAACCCACCGGTGTCAGATCTCAGCCCCTGAGTATCTTGGATGACAGAGGTGATGGAGCCAGTACCATCTGGTTCTGTGGAGCTGGGTTGCAGCCGTTTACCTCTGGCTAAGTCAGGTTAGATGGCAGCTGTCAGCATCAGACTTCTGGCTTGCTCTGTGATGAGTTATTTGCAGTGCTATCGTTATATAGTTGCAGTCAGAACATTCTGTCTTTTTTTTTGGTGCCATTCCTGGGTGGTAAGAGTCTAGACACAGTACCTAAGCTTTTATGCTCAAAGCTAGTGCTCCGTTGCTTGACAGACAGAACAACTTCTGGAATTTTCTGTGCACATGGTAGTGAGGATTGAACCCAAAGCTTTGTATGTACTAGGCAGGCACTCTACCACTGAGCCCCAGTATTGACAAGAGTATAAACAGATCGATTATGTAGATTGATAGATAGATAGATAGATGATAGATGTATAGATGTGTGTATATATATATATATATGCATACAGAGAGTGTGAATGTGAAGATATTAAATTATATACATTATTACCATTTATTAGTTATGAAATTATGCCTCCATTTAATAATGTATCCTGGTTGAATACTTATAGAAGCATTAATTAAAAATTATTCAATATCCTTCCATTAGGGGAATCATACCATGGTGCTAGAATGGAAGATATAAAACCAATAATTTTTGTGTGGCATTCTAAAATAAATTCATGAATTAACTGCAAATTCAATTATTACTTTTACAAGATTCCATTAGCATTCACATGAATAGGAATGAGTTTGTCAGGATCTCCTTCCATTTGTGGGTGGCAGTCCTGGCATTCGAACTCCAAGCCTGGGTATTTTACTTCGAATGCAAACCATTGGAATAACACCGTGAAGATTTCAGATTATTATGATTACAAAAAATAACAAGAAGAAAAGAAAACCAGGACCCAGGGGCTCCTGCCTGTAATCCTAGCTCCTCAGGAGGCTGAGATATAGAGAATGCCAATTTGAATTCAACCAGGGCAGGAAAGTCCACGACTCTTATTTCTAAGACATTACAGGGGGAAAAAACATGAATGGGGCTGTGGCTCAAGGGCAGAGCACTACCCTTGAGCAAAAGTAGCTCAGGGACAGGGCCTAGGCTCATAGTACAAACACGGAACTGCCCCCCTGCCAAAGGAGGCAAGAACTCCATGTCTCTGTGTATGGATGGATGATGGGCATTCAGCAGGTTGCCAATGCCCAACCCCCAACCTGGGCAAGCTGGGACAAGCCCTGAAGAGTACTAAATCTGAGCCAGCAACTTGAACAAAGCATCCTTCTCTGCCATTTAATAACTGAAGCTTGATGTTCTGGCTGAGGTGTCCCATCGGGACACATACCAGCCTGCCACTGCCTCCAGGGAGACCACAGTTCCTAGACTGTAGGATTTGTCAAAGTTTCTGGCTCCATATTCTCTATCCCTCTGTAGGATGTGAGCCTAGACCTCTGGGGCTTGGTGGCTATCACTCATTTATCATTCCTCATTACCTAGTCACAGGCTGCTCCCAAAACTTGGCAAAGATATGAAATAGCAATTTCTCTGCCGAAAGAGGTATGCCAATAAATCTCACCCTCATAACTCCCGCTAGAAGTGAGCCTTGGGCTGCGAATGTGGCTTAGTGGTAGAGTGCTTACCTAGCATGCACTAAGTCCTAGGTTTGATTCCTCAGTACCACAGAAACAGCAAAATTCAAAAGTCACATTGTGGCTTAAGTGATACCCTTGAGCAAAAGAAGCTCAGGAACTTGCCCAGACTCTGAGTTCAAGCACCAAGACTGTTATAAAAAAAAGTGAACCTAGTGAGACATATTTTCTCTGGGACTCAGAGGAGGGCCGAGGTTATATGTAAGAGGTAGGGTAGAAGGCAGGTGCTGGTGGTTCACCCCTGGAAGCTACTCAGGAAGCTGAGATCTAAGGATCTCAATTGCAGGCAAGAAAGTCTATATGAAAACCTTTTCTCCACTTAAACACCCAAAAGCCAGAAATAGAACTGTGATTCAAGTAGTAGAGTGCTAGCCTTGAGCACAAAAGCTCAGGGATAGTATAGCATCTAGGCCATTAATTAATTCAAACCCAGGACAGGCCCACACATGTGCACGTGCACGCACACATACACACCACACACACACACACACACACACACACACACACACACACACACACACAAAGATAGAGCATTTGCCACTCAGCCTGCAAAAATTCCATCTCTAGCAACTCAATATAAAAAAAGAGGGAGAAGGGAAGCAAAGACTTGTTCCAGGAGGTGATATATCCAGTGCCAAAATTCCACAGGAGTTCTAAGATGTGGATACAGGACAGAGAGCCTCAGCCTCACGACAAGGGTCCTGAGGTGGTGTGGTTGGAATGAAGGCTCTGTGGCTTCAGAAAAGTCTGGCAGGACATTCAAGGCTGGGTTAAGGTTTGTACTTGAGTCACAGGACAGAGGGTAGGGTCCTAGAATGGGGCCCAGGGGGAAGCTAAACTTGGCTTTACAACAGGGACTCCAGCCATTTCCTGTGGTTGGAAGCCTATTTTTCATAATTCCTAAGCCTCAGGCATCCTTTGCATGGAGGAGTCAGGGCAAATGCAGGGAAGAACTCTTGCTTAAGAAAAGCTTCTAGGGAGTCCGGGAAGATGGCAGAGGAGAACCTGGAGTCTAAGTAAGCTATTGCATAGAAAGCAGATTTAGAGTTCCAGTGAACAGTCCTAAGTCAGAGAATTACACCAATTGTGCCATCACAGGACAGAGAGTTAGGCCAGAGAAGGAAACCCAGGAAAGGAGACTCTTCTGAGGCCTTGCCAGCAGCCACCACTGGGGCAGCTGCTGTGGCGTTGGCGGGCGAGCGCAAGCACCATACCTGAGCAACAGAGAGTCCGGGACAAAGGAGCCAGACGCAGCAGGCGAGCAGATTCTACTCAACACCAGCAAGAACCGACAAGAAGCAGACATCTTCATCCTGCAGTTCGTAGACCAGAGACAACCCAGGAACTAAGACTCGGCATGAGTAAAAGCCTGATGTCCTCACTCCTTCTCAGGGACCAGAGGAGGGAAGGCCACCCCTCCCCCACCCCAGAACCGTTGATCTCCATCTTGAATACCAACATATCTCGGAGGAGCTGCTAGCTCCAGCTCAGGCCTTGGAATAAAACGACTCATTTAGCAGGTCACAAGATCTTAATGGCAGTGTGACCTGCCAGACTCAGCTCCACCCAGGGAAAAGTCACCCAGCTCGGGCGCCAACCCGAGGAGTGGGTTTCTTCACTGGGTAATCAGAGCCAGAGGCTTCCCCTCCCTCTAGCAGCCTCGACACTCAAAAGAAAATCAGTAAACAGAAACCCTGAGAATGGCTCCAGGCTGGACTCTGTGAGGTTTTCACAAACCAGCCCCGGAAAAGCTACCAGAACCGAGCTTCATCACTGCATCCTCCTCTTTTGTGATACTCACAGCAGATCTGTCTCCCAATGAACTAGCCTGGGAGGAGGATCACCAAATTCTGGGTAAAGCAGAGCATTTTACTGCCTGTTCGAACAAACTGACTTAAGAAACTAACCAAGTCACAGGACCACAAGCAGACCAGAGACTCCAAAGAGGCTGGTTATGGACACAAGGGAGATACAGGAGTTTTCCCACTCCTCCCTGCCAAAAAAAATCAAAGAAGTTTTTGTTTGTTTGTTTGTTTGATTGTTTTGGTTTTTTTTTTTGTTTTTTTTTTTTTTCTTTTTTCTCTGCTTCTTCGTCTTCTTTTTTTTTTTAGTTTTTATTTTTGGTACCTTATATATAAAATTTTTTTTTTCTTTTCTAAAACTTTTTTCAATCTTTAATCTTTGCCTTTTTTGATAAAAAATTGTTTTCCAGAAACTTTCTTTTCCTCTTATAATTTTTATTTTGGGGATACGGGAGTGTGCATTTTTGCTTTCTTTTTTGGTCTTCTTTCTCTTTTTATCTTTTTTAATTATCTTTTTGTTTTTTGTTTAGGTCTACTGAACTTCTCATCTTTTTATTCTTCCTTTCTTATTCTTTTCACCTTCTCCTCTCTTTCGTTCTTCTTTATGTTACTTAATACTTGTCCTGTACATCCTCAGATAAACCCGTAGTTCACTATTAGACCCTATCCCCCATTGTGTACACACTTAACCCACAAATTTATTATTCAAGTCAAAACGTCTAAGACTTAAATTCCTTAATAGCAGTACTACCTCTTTATACCCATATAATATTTTTAGCATTTTTATTTTTAAGTTTTTCACATCTCCTTTATATCCCTCCCTTCTCTAAATAAATTCACGTTCTTATCTAAATAGATTGTTATTGATTCTACATTATTCTATTAATTTCTACCTTTCTATTTTTTCTGGTCTCTTTCCTTTTCCCGTTCCCTTTCTTTCTTTTTCTCTCTCTCTACTTTCATCCTACCCAACCTATTTCCTGCTTTGAGATTAAGACTTAGTTAACTCTCCCTGAACCTCCCCACATCAATCTATTCCTATTTTTTTACCCACATCTCTGCGTTACCCTAATAATTTCTGGTCTTCCAAATTCTACTTTGTGGTTCATAGCCCATTAATGTATAGTTGTTTGATGTTGAATAGATGTATCTGTTGAACTAGATTGTATCTTTAGACTATTATTTTAATTTTTTGCCGGTTTTGGGGCATGAACTCTAGGACTGAGCACTGTCCCTCAGCTCTTCAGCTCAAGGCTAGTGTCCTACCACTTGAGCCACAGTGCCACTTCCAGCTTTTTTGTTTTTGCTTATGTGGTGCTGAGGAATTGAAACCAGGGCCTCATGCATGCAAGGCAAGTGCTCTACCACTGAGCCAACTTCCCACCTACTGTAGACTATTGACTGCAAATTCAGACTTGGGTTGATGCTTGCCTAAAGATAGTGTTCTAGCACAAAACTGGAGCTATTTTCATCTCAAATGGGCAGAGTAAGAGAGAAAAACAAAAGAAAAATGGCAAAACCGGGTATCTCAATTCTCAATCCCGATAATCAGGGGACAGAACAGAAAATAAATAATCCAGAGGAGAATTCCCAAATAGCTCTACAAACACTGCTGTCAAACATGATAAATCAAAAGATTGAAAGCATACAAAGTCTCTGTGTGAGCGTGATAGGGAGAGAGAGGAGGCATTCCCAAAGTTTATACAGGAATATCATAAGCATGAGGAAGCTACTCAAAAGCTGATACAGGATTTGCATGAGCAGCTTGAGAATACTCAAAGAGAAAGGCAGGAATGACGTGAACAGGCTGAGAACACTCAAAGAGAACTACAGAAATGCCACCAAATCAGCCCTACAAAAGATTTTTAAAGATGTCCTACACATAGAAAACCAACAAGACCACAATAAAGGTCAAGAAACTGAACCCAAACTGAGAATCCAAGAACCATAGGAAGAACACAGTTTTTGCAACCCCCAAGAAGATGGATAACATGGCAGGAACTCTCAAATACCTCTCATTCCTTTCTCTTAACATTAACGGACTGAACTCTCCAATAATCGACGTAGACTGTCTAGTTGAATTAAAAAACATTACCCTTCTATCTGCTGCCTTCAGGAGTCACATCTTGCCCATAAAAACAAACACATTTTCAATGTTAAAGGTTGGAACAAAATCTACCAAGTAAACGGCCCCCATAAACAGGCAGTAGTTGCAATCCTAATATCAGATAAAAATACACTTCAATTAAAATTGGTGAGAAGAGATGAAGAAGGTTGGTAGATACTAATTAAGGAATCTCTCTTTGAGGAGGATATTACAATTCTAAATATCGACTTGTAAAACAATGGAGCACCCAAATTTATCCAAGAAACACTACTTTCCCTCAAATCCCATATACCTCCAAAGACATTAATTGTTGGGGATATTAACAAACCACTCTCCCCACTAGATAGATCAACTCGGCAAAAACTCAACAGAGAAACTGCAGATCTAAACAGCTGCATAGATCAACTAGATTTAACAGATATCAACCGAACATTTCACCCAGCGGCATCAGAATACTCGTTGTTCTCAGCAGCACATGGAACATTTTCTAAAATTGACCACATTTTAGGCCACAAAAAAAAACTTGTCTAAATTCAGAAACATTGAAGTTGTACCTTGCATTCTCTCTGACAACAAGTGAATAAAATTAGAACTTAACACCAAAAGCCACCAAAGAAAGTCTGGTATCACATGGAGGCTGAACAACACACTGCTGAATCACGAGTGGGTCATGGAAGAGATTAGAAAGGAAATTCAAATGTTCATGCTATTCAACAAAAATGAACACACAAATTACCACCTCCTCTGGGACAAGGCAAAAGCGGTACTCACAGGCAAGTTTATAGCTCTGAGCTCCTACATCAACAAATTGGAGAGATCTGAAACCAAGAATTTAATGGCACATCTAAACCTCCTTGAAAAAGAGCAGCAAGATAAACCCCAATCCAGTAGATGGAAAGAAATAATCAAAATTAAATCAGAATTAAATGAATTAGAATCAAAAAAATTATAGAAAAAAACAACAAAACAAAGAGTTGGTTCTTCGAAAAAATTAACAAAATTGACAGACCCTTAGCAAATCTTGCCAGAAAAACAAGAGAACACACCCAAATAAATAAACTCAGAGACAAGAATGGAAACATCACCACAGAAACAACCAAGATTCAAAACATTATAAGGGAATACTTCTCAAAATTTATGCTAATAAGTTTGAGAACTTGACAGAAATGGACCTTTTCCTAGCAAACATTGACATGCCAAAACTAAACCAAGATGAGTTAAACCATCTTAACATGCCCATATCAAGCATTGAAATAGAAAGAGCAATAAGAGAGCTCCCAGCTAAGAAAATCCAGGAACTGAAGGTTTTACAGCAGAATTCTACAAGGCCTTCAAAGAGCTCACACCAATACTCCTTCAACACTTCAATGAAATTGAAAGAGAAAGTTCACTACCGAACACATTCTATGAAGCCATCATAACCCTCATCCCAAAACCAGGCAGGGACTCATCAAAGAAGGAGAACTATAGACCCATTTCTTTGATGAACATTGATGCAAAACTTCTCAACAAAATTTTGCCCAATCGACTTCAATAATTCATCCAAAAAATCAGACACCATGATCAAACAGGATTCATTTCAGGGATGCAAAGCTTGTTCAATATACGCAAATCAATTAATATTATTCATCACATCAACAGGAGCAAGCATAAGAACTACATGGTTATCTCAATAGATGCAGAAAAAGCATTCAACAAGATCCAACACCCCTTTATGATGAAGGTTTTGGAAAAATTAGGAATCCATGGAACATTCCTCAATACAATAAAGGCTGTATATGACAAACCTACAGCCAGCATTATACTTAATGGTGAAAAACTAAAGCCATTTCCTCTTAACTCAGGAACAAGACAAGGATGTCCACTCTTTCCACTTCTCTTCAATCTAGTATTAGAGGGCCTAGCTATAGCAATAAGACAAGATGCAGACATAAAGGAGATCCAAAAAGGGAAATAAGAAATAAAAATCTCCCTCTTTGCAGGTGACATGATCTTGTATTTAAAGAATCCCATAGACTCCACACCCAAATTACTCAAGCTGATTCAAAACTTTGACAAAGTAGCAGGGTATAAAATTCCTCAAAAATCAATGGATTTTCTGTATGCCAACAATGGAAAAAGTGTGGCTGAAATTGGTAAAGCAACTCCATTTGTAATAGCCCCACAAAAAATAAAATACCTAGGAATTAACTTAACCAAAAAAGTGAAGGACCTCTATGATGAAAACTTTAAAATCTTGAAAAAGGAAATCAACACAGAACTTAAAAAACGGCAAAAACTCCCATGCTCCTGGAATGGAAAGATTAACATCGTGACAATGGCAATACTTCCCAAGGCTATCTACAAATTCAACGAGATACCTATCAAAATTCCAAGCTGATTCCTCAAGGAAATAGAAGAGGCAATCCAAAAATTCATATGGAACAATAAAAGACCCCGAATAACAAAAACGATCTGCAATGGAAAGAACACTGATGGAGGAATATCAATACCAAATTTCAAACTCTACTATAACGCCATAGTAATCAAAACAGCTTGGTATTGGCATGAGAACAGACCTCAGGACCAATGGAATAGAATTGAAAACCCATAAATGAACCTACAGACCTATAGCCATCTAATCTTCGACAAAGGAGCTAAAACAATAGAATGGAACAAAGACAGCCTCTTCAGTAAATGGTGCTGGCAAAATTGGTTAACTACATGCAGAACACTAAAACTAGACCCTTATATATCACACTGCACCAGAATCAACTCCAAATTGATCAAAGACCTCGAAATCAAAGCAGATACTCTGACAACATTACAGGATGCAATAGGAGAAACCCTAGGTCTCCTTGGCTCAGGCCGAAATTTTCTGAATAGAGAAATGGAAACAAAAAAAATCAAAGATAGGTTGGACAAACGGGATTGCATAAAGTTGCAGAGCTTCTGCATGACAAAGGACATAGCTAGCAAGATCAATAGAAAGCCCACCGATTGGGAGAAAATCTTTACTAGCCATACAACGGACAAGGGTCTCATACCTAAAATATACTTGGAACTCAACAAATTAAATCCCCCAACAACAAATTCTCAAAGAAACAACTGCCCAATAAACAAGTGGGCGAAAGTTTTAAAAAGAAACTTCTCTGAAGAAGAAAGAAGGATGGCCAATAGACACATGAAGAAATGTTCAACATCCCTAGCCATAAAAGAAATGCAAATCAAAATGATATTGATATATCACCTCACGCCTGTTAGAATGGCAAAAATCAAGAACTCTAACAACAAGAGATGCTGGAGGGGATGTGGACAGAAGGTAAACTTACTTCATTGTTGGTTGGAAAGTAATCTAGTTCAACCACTTTTCAAAGCAGTATGGAGGTTCCTCAAAAGACTCCACATAGAACTCCCCTATGACCCAGCAATCCCACTTTTGGGCATTTACCCAAATGTTTACCAAAAAGACCACACTAAAGCTACAGCAGGACTATGTTTATTGCAGCAGTATTTACCATAGCTAAGATCTGGAACCAACCCAGATGCCCCTCAGTAGATGAATGGATCAAGAAAATGTGGTATATATACACAATGGAATTCTATGCCTCCATCAGAAATAATGACATTGCCCCATTTGTTAGGAAATGGAAAGACTTGGAAAAAATTATATTAAGCGAAGTAAGCCAGGCACAAAGAAGCATAGGCCCATGGTTTCCCTTATTTGCAATATCTAGTATATGTATGAGTCAAGGGGAAATTTCAGATAATGTAATGTTAGGTAAATGAACCCTTAGATATGTATTTTAATGTTTTTTCTTTCATGCATGTGTTTCTAATTCATTTATAAGATTATTTCGTTGTTGCTTTGTATGTCCCTCCCCCACAGTATAACCCCTGCTTTCACTATATTTGATGTCAGTATAACTTGTGGAGTAGATGGGGAAAAACAAGTTGTTTAAGGATGCAGGTGGACCTGTTGCAACAATGAGAAGTACATGTTGTCATGTCCAAAACGAGCTTTACAATGTCGGTGCTGAGAGGGGGGTGAGGGAGGCGGGAGAAGGATTGGGACTGGGGGGAGGGGGGAGGATGGGAAGGGATGTGAAGGGTAAACAAAGGAGGAGACTGCAATGCTTGGTAAGAAATGTACGCATTATCCTGCCCATGTAATTGTAACCCCTCTGTACAGTATGTTCACAAATTAAATAAATAAATAAATAAATAAATAAATAAATAAATAAATAAATAAATAAATTTTTAAAAAAGAAAAGCTTCTAGCCCAATGGCACCAATGGCTCAAACCCTGTAAATCCTACCTACTCAGGAGACTGAGATAGAGATCGAGAGTCAAGCCAGATCAGGAGAGGAAAGTTAGTGAGACTCTTCTTCCAGATGAACTACCAAAAACCAGAAATGCATCTGTGGCTCAAGTGTTAGAGTGGTAACCTTGAGGGAAAAAGTTAAGAGATCAGAGACCAGACCCTGAGTTCAAGCCCAGTACTGGCACAGAAAAATAAAGAAAAGCTTTCAGTAGCTCCTAGTCTACTCTGGTGAAGCCCAGAACCACTGGACGCCGGTGGCTTACACCTGTCCTCCTACCTCCTCAGGAGGCTGAGATGTGAGGATCGCAGTTCAAAGTCAGCCCAGGCAGGAAAGTCCAGGAGACTCTGATCTCGAAGGAACCTCCAGAGGACCAGACGTAGTTCTGCTGTAGCTCAAGTGGTAAGCTTAAGAGCTGGCGACAGAGCCCACACCCAGATTTCAAACCCTGTGACCAACACCTGGTCTGCTTGGACCTCACTCTGTTGCTCAAGGCAAAGTAGTTTCCAGTGGGCTCCCTGAGGGTCTCCCAATGTCTAGGCGTCCTACAAGTCTTGAGTGGAGCCTGTTTGGAGGCCATTGCTTACATAGCAGGCTACAGTACCAGAGAAGGGTCGAGACTTAGGGCATGGAGATCAGAATTGCATCTGTCATGGGTGCAATATGGATCTCAGCAGTAAATCGCTGTCTCAGACCACGATTCTGGGCCAGCAGGGGCAGGAGGAGCAAGATGTCACACCAAGTAACATCCACTCATGCCGGTATCACAAGTGTGTGAATTTGTCAGGCACACCTTGGGCAGGTGTTGAGTTGGGCTCATGAAAGGCTTGTAGGTTCAAGAATCCACAGCCAACTGGCTGCTTCTTGTAGCAGTTGCTATCCCAGGAATCCCAGGGCTTGGAGTCCTGCTTTCCTCACCATTGCTCGGGTGCAGATTAAGATCTGCAATCGTGGGCCGACTGCAAACGAGCATCCCTAGTGTCCTTCCCTTGCTCCTGTGGCCCTATGCACAGATGGAAAGGTAGGTTCTATGGAACTTACTGCCATGGCCCAGACCCCTCAGCCCAAGAAGGACTTAGGGAGAAAGCACTTGATTTGGCTTGAGAATTTACTGTGACTATGCCTCAGGACTGCCCCCAGTTCTAGCTCAGCTCAGCATTACCACCTTCCTCTGTATGTGTGTGTGTGTGTGTGTGTGTGTGTGTGTGTGTGTGTGTGTGTGTGTGTGTGTGTGTGTGTGTGGTGTGCTTGTGTGTGGATGAGAAAGCATGCATCTTGGTTCTCGGGCTTGAACTGAGGGCCCGGGCTCTGTTCCTCACTTTTTTCATTCAGGGCTAGCTCTCTACCACTTGAGCCACAGCTTTTCTTCCAGCTTTCAGTTGGTTCTTGGAGAGGAGAGTCTCACAGACGTTTCTTGCTGCGCTTCCTCTTTTTTTTCTTTCTGTTTTTTATCCCTTCCCACCCTCCCCCCTCCCCCCCAATCCCAATCCTTCTCCTTCCCCCCTTCCATCCCCACCGACGTTGTAAAGCTCGTTTTGGACATGACAACTTGTACTTCTCATTGTTGCAATAGGTCCACCTGTATCCTTAAACAACTGGTTTTTCCCCATCTCCTCCATATATTATATATCACCCTGCACCAGAATCAACTCCAAATGGATCAAAGACCTTGAACTCACAGCAGAAACTCTGAAACCATTACAGGATGGAATAGGAGAAACCCTAGGTCTCCTTGGCTCAGGCCGAAATTTTCTGAATAGAGTCCCGGAAACACAACAAATCAAAGAAAGGTTGGACAAATGGGATTGCATAAAGTTGCAGAGCTTCTGCAGGGCAAATGACATAGCTAGCAAGATCAATAGAAAGCCCACCGATTGGGAGAAGATCTTTACTAGCCATACAACGGACAAGGGTCTCATATCTAAAATATACTTGGAACTCAAACAATTAAAACCCCCAACAACAAATCCTCAAAGAAACAACTGCCCAATAAATAAGTGGGCGAAAGATTTAAAGAGAAACTTCTCTGAAGAAGAAAGAAGGATGGCCAATAGACACATGAAGAAATGTTCAACATCCCTAGCCATAAAAGAAATGCAAATCAAAACAATATTGAGATATCACCTCACTCCAGTTAGAAGGCAAAAATCAAGAACTCTAACAAGAGATTCTGGAGGGGATGTGGAGAGAAAGGAACCTTACTTCATTGTTGGTGGGAATGTAAACTTGTTCAACCACTTTGGAAAGCAGTATGGAGGTTCCTCAAAAGACTTCACATAGAACTCCCCTATGACCCAGCAATCCCACTTTTGTGCATTTACCCAAATGTTTACCAAAAAGACCACACTAAAGCTACCAGCACAGCTATGTTTATTGCAGCATTATTTACCATAGCTAAGATCTGGAACCAACCCAGATGCCCCTCAGTAGATGAATGGATCAAGAAAATGTGGTTTATATACACAATGGAATTCTATGCCTCCATCAGAAAGAATGACATTGCACCATTTGTTAGGAAATGGAAAAACTTGGACGAAAATATATTAAGTGAAGTAAGCCAGGCCCAAAGAAACATAGGTCCCATGTTTTCCCTTATTTATAATATCTAATATATATATGAGTCAAGCGGAAATGATCAGATAATGTGATGTCAAGAAAATGAACCCTTAGATGTGTATTTTAATGTTTTTTTTCTTTCATGCATGTGTTTCTAACGCATTTATAACATTATCTCTTTGTTGCTTTGTATGTCCCTCCCCCACAGTATAACCCTTGCTTTCACTATATTTGATGTCAATATAACTTGTGGAGGAGATGGGGAAAAACCAGTTGTTTAAGGATACAGCTGCGCTTCCTCTTAATGACAATCTTCATATTTCAGACTCCTGAACAGCTAGTAATATGAGAAATGAGCTATTAGCTTTAGGCCACACTAACCCTTCTTGGATAAAAGAGACTACCTCTCTCCCAGCTGAGGACCCATCTACAGCCTACCCAGGCTTCAGACGAAACATAACCTCCTTCCCTGAGGACAAATAAATGTTTTCTCCACACTATCAGGGGCTGCTGAGAGCTGTTGTGGAGGTCAGAGATCTAGGCTAGGGCAAGTAGACAGCTGTTAGAATAGAAGAGAGTATGAAAAGGCATCCTTGCAGCTGGATGCCAGTGGCTATAATCCTGGCTACTCAAGGCTGAAACCGGAGGATCAATCAAGATTAAAAGCTAGCCTGGGCAGACTCTTATCTCCAATAAATCACCAAAAAGATGGGAAGTGGAGCTACTCTAGTTTAAGTGGTACCGCACCAACCTTGTGCAAACAAGCTAAAGGATAGCACTTAGGCTTTGATTTCAAGCCCCGGGAAACACACACACACACACACACACACACACACACACACACACACACACACACACACACACACAAACACACAAACACACACACAAACAACCTTAGCAGGTGCCCGTGGCTCATACCAGCAAACCTAGCTACTCAACAGGCTGAGCTCTTAGGGTGGCAACTTGAAGCTAGCCCAGGCAGGAAAGTTTGTGAGACTTGTATGTCTACTAAACTAGTAAAAATGATGAAAGGTGAGCTGTGGTTCAAGTGCTAGAGTGTTAGTTTTGAGCAAAGGAAGCTTGGCACACAGTGCCAAGCTCTGAGTTCCAGCTCTAAGAAGACCACCCCCCTACCCCAATCAGGCCATAAATCCAGATTTTGGTCAGCCTAGATCTCATTTCTGATCCTGCCACTTCCACAGCACAAGTAGCTGGTGTGTGGCCAGCACTGGATTAAGAAGTGAACTTACACAAGTGGGGCATATCCAGGTCACGGCTAATGCACCATAACACTGAGGTACTGGTACATACCAGTCCCTTATCCCGCAGTTCCCTGGTCCTGGAATCTAAAGTCTGTGCCTCTGTATTCTGGGGATCCGGAATTGTCTAGAAAGACCTGAGAGGCCCAGCTGGGCCCAGAAGATAGACTTGCCTGTGTTAAGGTACGTTGACTTTTCCTTGATATTGACCAACACTTCTACGCCACCTTTGCTTCACCTCCCAGATCATCCTTGCTTGGGCAGCCTTCAGTTAGCTATCAAGCTCGATCTGGCCAAAGCCACTGGAAACCACCCTTTCCCCACTCCACTACCAGCCTGCTGGGAGTAGGACATGCAGCCAGAGGAAAAGGACATGACAACGTATGACTGACTCTGCCAACCCAGAGGCAGGGGAGAACATATGCCAGCTGGCCCTGCAGATCCAGAATCCCCTGGAGGCGGCCAAAGATATGGACAGCCGGACTTGGGCCCCAAAGATAAGCTGGTATATGCAGGTCTCTGGCAATTTAGGACTCATTGTCAACCCTTATAGGGGGTTAAATGCAAGGTTGCTATTGAGGAGGAGTACCATCCGAGTTTAGGAAGAGTGGAACAGGCACCCTGGAAGTGGACAGAGAAAGATGAGGAAAACACACACACACACACGCACGCACACACACACACACACACACAGGTAACACAAGGCCTCAGCAGTCCCAGATCACCTGAACATCCTAACCCCGAAAGATGGCTCTATAGACCTCATACCAAATGTAGACAAAATTCAGAGTTTCTCATACATCTGTAATGGCACATAAATCAACATGGCACTTCCTACTGTACACACTGCTATGAAGAAAAGTCAGCCACCTTATTTTTGGTTGTTGGTCATGTGGTTTGAACGTTGTGCCTGTGTGTATTCTCTCAGCTCTTCAGCTGAAGGTGTGCACTCTACCACTGGAGCCATAGCGTCACTTCTGGTTTTCTGGTGGTTCACTAGAGATAAAGTCACCCAGACTTTCATGCCCAAGCTGGCTTTGAACTGTGATCCTCAGATCTCAGGATCCTGAGTAGTGAGGATGAAATTTGTGAGCCATGGGCAGCGCCTGGCTTCAGCCACCTTCTTAGACCCAGGAGAAACCCAATTTGTCAGGCCACAAAGTACATGCAACCCTTCACTTCAGACTTTGACACCAGCATGCAAAATTATTCCTCCTTGGATGGAGAGAATAAAATTGACTCTACCCTCCCACCCCTGCTCTCATTCGCCCACTCATTGCCTAAGATAGGACACAACCTCTGGAGTTCTTGGTAAGGCAATGAACACCCTGCTGTGGCTTCACACTGGGGCAAACCTGGGAAGTTCTTAGAAATGTCTGTACACTGAGGCCAGCACCTGTTCTCCCAACCACAGCAACCGCATTCCTTCACCATCTCTTGCAAGCAAGGGGTGCGTTCTTTTTTTGATTTTTGTTTTTTTTTTTTTTTTGGTTGAGGGGCTTGAAATCAGGGCTTAGGTACTGTCCCTGATGATAATTTTTGCTCAAGGCCAGTGCTCTACCACTTGAGCCATGGTGCCACTTCTGGTTGGAGATTGGAGATGAAACTCTCATAGGACTTTCCTGCCTGGGCTGGGAAACAAGATCCTCTGGATCTCAGCCTCCCAAGTAGCCAGGATGACAGGTGTGAGCCACCAGCGCGGGACTTATGGTTTCTCATTCCTTAGAATTTCCAATTCGTTCTCCTCTAAACACTACCACCTAGACACTCCTCCCTCAGGCATGGCAAATGGAGGCTCGGAATCTGGGTAGGGCCATGGGTATTAAAGGGCCCCCTTCACATCACTACCCCCCCTCTCTAAGCTCCCATCCGCCTCCTCTGGACGGCCTGGTCTTCCGGGGCAGATCAGACCTACTAGGACTTCTTTAGCCTGCCCAGTATCCCCCCACCCCACCCAACCATTACCTGAGAATTTCTGGGGCCAGCTGCTCCATTTCCCCATGGAAAATGTCAAGAGGGTTGCTGATAAGTGGGTCCAGGAATGCTCAGGACAGAAGGAGTGTCCAGATCCACGCTGTCAAAGAAAGAGACACAATGCATGGATTGATCAACTAAGAGATACAGGGCATAGCCATCCACCTGTCAACCAGGTCCCGTGGAGTGATGGGGTTTGACCTCTTGGCCCAGGCGCTGTCCCCAAGTTACTTTTGCTCGAGGTGAGCGCTCTTCCACCTGAGCCAAGGTGAGACATCTGGCTTTTTCTGTGTATGCGGGATTTAGGAATCAAAACCAGGGTTTCCTGAGTGCCACTCGAATCCACTACTGCTAAGACACATTCCCAACCTTGGATAGCTGTTCTTCTGTGACACCTTGGGCCTGCCTTGGCACAGTCTTGCACATATTTACTGAGTTTCTCACCATCAGCCCTGGCTGGAAATGAACACATTCTTTTATGTTGTCCTTTATCTACCGCATCTTTGCTCTCTGTGCTTCCTGTCAGATCCTCCTTCTTAAGCAATACCCACTTTCAAGTGCTGTCTCTAAGAAGCCCACTCCAAAAACCCTGGCAGAGGAGGATTACTTCCACTCTGCAAGCTGCAGGTCTTGTCATTCTCTGCCTTTCAGTTGATGTGGGTTGTGAGCGCACAAAAGGGAAGGCCTGGCTTCCACCACCCAATTTCTTTCTGAAGGCTCTGATAAATTACCCAAGGACCTGTGCTGTATTTAACTCCATGACAAGGCACTCGAGGCCCAGGCAGTTTGGGGGCAACAAATGGGGCCATTTATTTGTGTGGGCTTGAACTGAGGGTCTGGGAGCTGCCTCTCAGTTTTCCTGCTCAAGGCTGGTACTCTACCACTTGAGCCACAGATCTACTTCTGGCTATTTGGTGGTTTCATGGAGAGTGGAGTCACTGACTTTTCAGCTTAGGGATGGCTTCACTTTTTGATCCTCAGATCTCTGCCTCTCGAGTAGCCACGTTGTCAAGTGTGATCCTGAGCCAGAGGTGACAGGCACCAGGGCCTTTCTTTTGAGCTTTTGTTTATCTCATGTCAACTAGCAAGCCCTAGTTAAAATAGTCATTTAGTGGGGATCAAGTTCCTCTCCTAGGTCAGTTAATCCAAGGAGATAAAATGTCTTTGGAAAAGACTAGTCTGAGTTGGCTAGGTGAGTGTGTGTGTGTTTGAGTATGAATTTCGGGGATACCTACCATCATCTCTCTGGTGCTTCATTCTCCCAGTGGTGAGTACATCCAGGATCTACACCCTAAGGAAGGCGGGTAGAAGAGGGTACATGAGGTCACACCAAGTGTGATTATCTGAATTCTATCCTGCAACTGAAGCCGGGAGAGATAATAGAGAGAAAGAGAGGTTTAGAGGAACATCAAGGGAAGACCCTTACCTTTGGCTACAAGTACCAGAGAGAGGACTGAATCCATCCTTTTTGGAAGTAAGATTCATTTATTTTATGTTTTTGAGTCCTAGGTCTTGGATTCAGGCACTGAGCTTCTTTTATTCAAGGCTGAGGCTCTAACACATTAGCGACATCACCACATCTGGCTTTTTTGTAGGGGGAGAGGTGGTTTATGGGAGATTAGAATCTCTCAGGCTCTCCTGCCTAGGCTGGCTCTTAGTCATGACCATCAGACTTCAACTTTCCGAATAGACAGGATGACGGGTAAGAGCCACTGGCACCTGACCACCACCATCCATGTATAATCCCCTAGAGCCAGTGCCGGGCCACCTTCACTGCACCCCCCTTGTGAGTGGGAAGCAGACATGGGTGGGTTTGCTACTTCAACAGCCTACCTACCTTTGAGCACTGTTCCGGGTCAGTCTGATGGTGGCTTCTTCCTTATCCACAGCAATGACTTGGCTCTGTCACAAGAACAAATGTACCCCAGGAGATGTTAGTTCTCAGATCTTTCCTCTGCTCACTGACCCCCTCCCCATAACAACATACCTAAGCAAAGCAAAGTAGACATAGAGTGAATTCATTTTGTTATAATCAGGGTCTGGCCAGATAGGTGGAGATGAGGATCAGAGGCCCGGGATCGTGCTGTCTGGTTGGACAATGCAACACTTCCTCATCCACTTTCCTTTAACTGTCTTAGCAGAGGGTAGTGGGGAAGAACTCACCAGACAGACTGACAAGGAATAACCATAGCAGTCTATCCAGGGCACAGAGTGGCTTACCTCAAGGAGCAAGTTCAACAGGCTGAGCAAGACAGTTCCTGAACCACAGCCCACCTCATGAATGAAAGGGACACCTTGAGTCCCAGCCACATAGGACCCTGGGTCACCTCCTCCAACACCCATTCAACCAGTTCCTGTGAGAGAGTGAGAGAGAGAGAAAGTCAGAATTACACATAAGCTGGGTGCCAGTAGCACAGGCCTATAATGGTAACTACACAGGAGGCTGAGATATGAGGATCATCGTTTATACCCAGCCCAGGCAAGAATGTCTGTGAGACACTTATCTCCAAAGAACCACCAGAAAACCGGAAGTGGTGCTGTGGCTCAAGTGGTAGAGAGCTAACCTTTATCTGAGGAGCTTGGAGACAGCACCCAGGTCCAGAGTTCAAGCCCCACAACTGACAATAATTGAAATTCCCACCCCAAGAAGTGGATTAAATAGCACTCTTTGTCCTAGGGAGCATGGCAGAGAAGTCAGGCCAAGCTTCCTTTCAGCTGGGGGTAATGAGTACGTCACCTGGTTTCTCTGTGCCTCATTTTCTCCAGCTACAAAACTGAACAGTGAAGGATCCCCTTCCTCATTGGATAGGGTAAGGATGAAAGAAAGCCATGTTTTGTTTCATAATAGCATACCTGCAGCATGATAAATAATAGGCCCCATAAATAATAGGCTCACATAATTGCCAAGAACCATATCTGATGACCGCTCCCTCTATGCCTGGCCCTGCCCCACAGATCCCCCTGTATTGATCCCTTCTTTCCTCACAACTGTCCTGTGAGGAGACTGAGGTCACATGGTTGAGGCCCAATGCAAAGCTTCAACTGTGGTCAAGAATCAGCTGCCATGGATTAAGAGTTTGGGACAATCCATCTAAACTGATGACTGAGCATGGCACTACATGTCTAGCATCCCAACTACAGAGGACCAGGCATGGTGGCCAATTCTTGTCACAGGAGGACCGAAATCCAGCCCATCCTGAGCATATATTGAGTCCCTATTTCAGATATGACCAAGACAGAAAGACTTGGCTCCCATGGTAGAAGACCTGCCTGGAAAACCTAAGGCCTTGAGTTCAAACACTAATATACTGAAAAGAATCAGAGGCCCAGTGCCAGAGATTCATGTGTATAATCCTAGATACTCAGGAGCCTGAGATCTGAAGATCATAGGTCAATATTTAAAATAAGGTTGGCCTCTCCCATCAGATGTCATGATGAGAAGACCCAAAGTCTGACCCATGCCAATATGCTCCATACTAAGTGCTGGCCATGTTCCCTGTCCCGCTGAGGAGTCACGCCCTGTGGGCCCCACCCCCAGGTCCTCCCAATCTCCCCCTGTCACCAACCAGGCCCAAGGGAGTGAACAGTTCCAGGGCACACAAATCCCTTCATCTTATAATTTAGCCGTCCTGAGTCCCCTTCAAGCGTCTCACCCTTCCAGGCCCCCAGACCTGAGCCATATAGCACATTCACCCTCAAAGACAGCAGTTAAAAGTTACCAAAGGCTCAGGTGCTCCTTGTTACAACCCACTTCTACACACACACACACACACACACACACACACACACACACACACACACACACACACACACACAAACCCAGCACTGGTGGCTCATGTCCGTCATCCTAGGAGGCTGACACCTGAGGATCACTGTTTAAAGCCAGCTGATTCAGGAAAGTCTGTGAGGCTCTTATCTACAGTGAACCACCAAATAGCCAGAGGTGGAGCTATGGCTCAAGTGTCAGAGCACTAGCTTTGAGCACAAAAGCTCAGGAACAGCACCTAGGCCCTGAGTTCAAGGCCCAGTTTTTCTATCTCCAAACACACACAGACGCAGACACAGACAGACAGACAGATAGACAGATAGACAGACAGACAGACAGACACACACACACACACACACACACACACACACACACACACACACACACACACACACACATGTGTAGCCCAAGGCTTCAGCAGTCCCTGAGAACAGAACCATGAACTCCCTCCATTAGGGTCTCTTCCCATCCCCAAGAAGGTGGCACTACCGACCTCAGACCCACTGTAGACACAACAATGAGCCCCTCACATATCTGAAATGTCTCATAACCCAGCATGGAATTTCCTACCATACACACTGCTATACAGAAAATTTAGTCACCTCTTATTTTGTTGTTGGTCATGGGGTTTGAACTCTAGGCCAGGGTACTGTCCCTCAGCTCTTCAGCTGAAGATGATCACTCCCCAATTGAGCCACAGCACTACTTCCTATTCTCTGGTGGTCCATTAGACATAGAGTCTCACAGACTTTCCTGCCCAAGTTGGCTTTGTACCGTGGTCTTTATAGCTTTATGATTAGCTAGGATGACAGTTGTGAACACCAGTGGCAGCCAGCTTCAGCCACCTTCATATACCTGAAGAAACCCAATTCATCAGGCCACAAACTTCTTGCAAACCTTCACTTCAGACTCTAACACCCAGCATCCAAATCCATCCTTCAATGGAGACAATACAGACACAAAAATCCCACCCCTGCACCCATTCTCTCAATCCCTGCCTGCCACAGGCCACATCCTCCTGAAGCTGTGGCTTCAAACTGGGGCAAACTTGGGGAATTCTTAGAAATGTCTGTAGATTGAGGCCAGCAACTGTTCTCCCAACCACGACATATGCTTGCTTCCACCCCCCCATTCCCCATCCTTTGAAGACAAAGATGTCTTACTTTCTTCCTTTTTTGCTGTTGTGGGGCTTGAACTCTGGGCCTAGGTGCTGTCCCTGATCTCTTCAGCTCAAAGCGAGAACTCAACTACTTGAGCCACAGCACCACTTCCGGTTTTCTGGCAGTTCCTTGATGACAAGAGTCTCAGGGTCTTTCCAGACCAGGCTGGCTTTGACCCATGGTCCTCATATCTCAGCTCCTGAGTACCTAAGATGACAGCCATGAGCTACTGGCATCCAGCGAAACATACTTTTCCATGCTTGTCATTCTATCCCTTCAGGAGACTGAGATCAGAGGACTGTAGTTGCATGCCACCCTTGGCAGCAAAGACCATAACTATTTATCTCCAATTAAACACATAAAAAAGTTGGAAGTGGAGCTGTGGTTCAAATGGTAGTGTGCTTGCTTTCAGCATCAAAGACAAAGGATAGGACCCAGTCCCTAGTTTCATGGTTTTTCTAGCAAAGACCCACCCAAGAAAGAGAAGCTGGTCGACACATGGGAGCTTGAAGTTAACACATAATACTCAGGACTCCCAGAACAGTCCCCATCATGCTCTGATTCTTTAGATTCTATGTCCTACATCATGACAGTCTTAGATGGGATTGACCATGCACCTAGTTAGCACATTCAAGTACAAGCTCATACTGAGGATCCCCTGACCTTATCAAAGACTCAGGATCTCTCGCTGTACTGCCTCAATACTGGGCAGTGAGATGAGTTCTAGTTATCCAACCACAAGATGTGGGAACGAAAAGATTTCTGGGCCAAGGGTCCCTCTCTCTCGAGAAGCAGAAAAGGGCTCATCCATCCCAGGAATGCTCCTAGGTGGTGAGTATCCTCAAAGAAACAACCCTGCTCAGAGCCTAGTGCCTCTAGTTTTCCCACCAGCCTCTGCCCAACCCTTCCCCAACTTCAGTGTCCCTCTCTGAGTCCCAGATCTGCCATATAGACTAAAGGCTGAGCCAGGAAAGACACCCATCTATGCCTCTGAGAATGGCAATCACAGGGTCCTAACGCCCACTCGAGTAAGTCTTGGGGTACCACCCATCCCGACTCCTGCCTTCATTGCCTGTCTGTCCTGTGACAGTGGCATGCTTACCTCTGTCTCTGGTCGAGAAATGAGCACCGGGGATGTGATCTTCAGATTGAACCTGGAAATCCCAGTTCCCAAAGTCGTACTTCACAGGCATCCTGCGGTGTATGATAGCCAGGTGGTCAACAGGCACCAGGACCTTTAATAGCAATGTGCCTGAGTCAAAAGCTCTATCAGTGATGGTCTAGGTTGACAGGCGAGGTCCTTACACACCTGACCTGGGATCATCCTCCCTCTTCATCTTCCTTTTTATCCCTTGCTCCCCCCTCTTTACACTCCATCACCCCAACACCTCCATAGCCCTTAGACATTTCCTTCTTATCTGACCAGAAAATAAACTCCTTGAGGCCAGAGATAATTGAAACCTGGTGACCCTCCCTGAGCCCAAGGGTCTACCTGAGGCTGCTTCTCTCTGCAGTCGGGGACCAGAAGGCTCCTGGATGTCATGAGGTTGCTGAGGGGTCAGTGGCTTGGTCCTACATACTGCCTTTATGCTCTGAAACTGTCCCCACAGAGATTGTGAATGGTTGGCTCCTTTGATCCAGGGACTCCACACCAAGGCTTGCATATTCTTCCTTCTTCCTTCCTTTCTTCCTTTTCTATCTCTGTAATTCCCTCCTCTGTCTTTTTCCTTTCTTTCTCTCACTCCTGGGCCTTGAACTCAGAACCTGGGTGATGTCCCTGAGCCTTTTCCTCAAGGCCAACAGGCTACAGCTTCAGCCACACATGCACTTCTGCTGTTTCCTTTTTGTTAGTTAGTTGGAGATAAGAATCTTACAGGCTTTCCTGACCCGGCCTTAAGCCTCTATCCTCCCATCTCAGCCTCTTAGTAGCTAGGATGACAGGTGTGAAGCATCGGCATCCAGCTCAAACTCAAGATTTCTTCATGTGCTGTGGAACCAGCACTGGAATCTTTCATTGTCTATGAAGTCCCGGGAGCCTGGCTCACACTGTAACTGTGAGCATCTTCCTACAACAATACTACAGAAAAGTCCCATCTGAGACAGGTAAGAATCCTGGTGGGGGGAAGCCTGATCTAGATCTCCCACAGTTCTCTGACCTCCCTCTTCCCGCCCTCCTGGTGCCACTGCACTTAACTGTTTTGGCTCCGAGAAATGAGCCACAATGTACTCGCTGGATTCTGGGGCCTCTGGGATGCCTATCTTCTCAAAGAACTCTGTCCAGCGGCTGACCATCTCTGTGGAACTCAATTCCCCACACAGGTGTGAACGAGGTTGCCTTGAGCTGAAGGCCTGGCTGAAGTGGCCTCCTCTTCTCCCCCTGGGGCCAGCCAGGATGGTCTACCATATCCAGCCCCCAAGATTCATGTTGCAGAGAAAGGAACCTCGAAGCATCCTGGGTTTCTGAATCTCCAAGAATCCAGTGCAGGTTCTGGGAATCATCGCTGCTCACAGCTGGCTGGCTGGGGATGGTGAAGTCGCAATCTCTGCTCCCTAAGAAGTCTTCGACTGTGCTGGTCACCCTAGAGAGAGCAGGAATAGAATCAACAGCTGTCAGAGAAAGGCAGTCAAGACATGAAGCTCATAGCAGGAGACCATCTGGCTAGGGAACTCTACCTGTGCTGCTTTGAACATCATTGTTTGGTGGATGAAATGGTCCATCTAATTTGACCCATAATCCCAGGTGTTAGTGGAAATTTCCAGCTTCAAGATAAAACCCTGGAAAACATGGTATTTAATTTGTCCCAATAGAAGGGTTCCAAAGTCAGCAGTCCCCTTTTCCTTCCAGACAGCCTACAGCAGGTTACAGAAACTGGCATTCAGAGAGCCCTAGCTAACTTCTACAGCCTGATACCGAGCGGGCTCCGCAAGGGGAATGCACTTGCCTACCACTGCCCAGCTGGAAACTGCCCAGGATGGAAATAGATTGGAGTCTGCAGGACCCAAGGGATGATTTACCACTGGTACAATGCCTCGGGAGGGAATACATGTCACCAGTGGGGGCCCGAAACATCCTTCCCAGATGCCCACGGACACAGTCAATACCCTGGGTAAGGTTGCCTTCTCATCCTCGGTTGTAGTGAACCATGTGCCATGTCACATCATTCGCCACTCCCTGCCTCACAGCCCCTGCCCTACTCTCCCCGCATCTAGTTCCTTGATTATGTTTGGCAGACACATTCCTAACCCTTGAATTAGCTCCAACTATACACACAAGAGCAGACTGTCTGGCTAGAAGAGTACGGCTGCATTCACACTTGCCTCTTGGCCTTCTGGCTGAAGACAGAAGGACAGGTTTCCACTCTGGTCTGCAATTCACACAGGCCTCCTAGGGGAGACCCACACAGGCCCAGCAGCTACTGTAGCCTATAGGAAAAGGTGAAGAGGTAGGAGGAAAGGAACGTCTACTGAAAATTTCCCCAAAGGAGCCATGAAACAGGGAAGGAGGAAACAAATTATGGCTGGACTCATACTTGGCATTGATGAAAAACGAAGAACCAATACAGACACACACACACACATACACATAAAACGCTTTTGCTCTTTTTAGACACAATGACTTAAATATGTTTTCATTGTTCTCCCTGCTCTCTGAACACACACACACACACACACACACACAAAAACACACACATAAATCCATACCTGTGACAGAAAACTCCTCCATGTAGCACCTGCAATTTGCCAACTGATCACTCACCTGAGCACAGACAAGCAGGTATAAGGAGAAAGATGATCTCTCTCTCCTTCTCTCCCTCTCTCCCTCTCTCCCTCTGTCTCTCTCCCTCTCTGTCTCTCTTCCTCTCTCTCTCTCTCTCTCTCTCTCTCTCTCTCTCTCTCTCTCTCTCTCTCTCTCTCTCTCTCTCTCTCTCTCTCGCTCGCTCGCTCTCCCTCCCTCTCTATCGCTCTCTCTCTCCCTCCATCCCTCTCTCTCTCATGCATACACACACACACACACACACACACACACACACACACACACACACACACACACAAACGCACACACAAATAGACTCAGCAGTGTCTCTCCTGAGTTTGTTGGTTCCTCCTCTGGGACAAGGTACAAGCTGGAGTACAGGGATTCCCTTGTCAAACTAGTGGCTCCCACCCAAAGGAGCACCACTCTAATAACGCAGAACCACTCTGCCTCTCCCTTTCTCAAGGGCCAGACCCTTTCTCTTGGGAACAACCAGCATTTACTCCCCATTCACCAAAATCTCAGGCCAGCACGCTGTGTGAAGGTGTCCTGAGATAGGTGGCTCCTCAGACCCAGGACTGAAAAAAAGCAAGGGGGTCACAGTGACCCAGAGGGGTGTCTGACATGGGGTGGGGGCAGTGTTGGGAAATGCATGGGGTCCTAAAGGCTACATACATGGACAGACTCCCTACTTCCACCCTAGATGCTCCTTGGTGACTTGGTGGATTCTTGTGAAGGACTAGGAGAACAGATCGACTGTGAGCCAGCAGATGCTGGGAGAGCTGGGAAATGTGATCAACCTGTGAGAACTGTTGACAGCTAATATGGGGGGACAGGTCAGGTATATGTGTGTCGGAGGGGGTGTGTTCTTCCCAGATATTCACCTTCTATCTGACTCCAAGTGCCCTCACATAACTAGTGGGCTTTTCTGGGACCCTCCTCAGGTGAAAGGGTGACTGAGCACAGAAGACAAGGGCTCACACAGCAAGGAGGGCCTATCTTTTGCGTCCAACACCCATCACCCTCATCAAAGAGGAAAAGACCCAAGAAGGCAGGTTTGGAGGTGCTGCTCCCCACTCTGACTAAAGCCACCAGGTTCCCACCAGGGAGAGGAAGGGTGCAGATGCACGGCTGTGTGGCTCTCACTGCTCCAGGCCAGGAGCTCTGTGTTGACCCCTCCTCACCCATTCCTGCATCTCCCCATTTCCTGGTACACGGGTTACTAGGGATGTGGGTGGGATCCCCGGGCCAACACCCACTCCCACCCTCCAACCCTGGGGCACATTTGTAGCAGGGACATGACAGACTGTGGGGCATGGGGCACGCAATAGCAGGACAGGAGAGGGGAGGCAGGAGGGGTGGGTCCGTGTCAGCAGGATTGGGGCGTTTGGCAGGAAGGTTCCCAGGGCGCAGGCCCTTGGGGCAGCCACTCATGTGTACTACTGGGAGAAGCTGTAGGCAGCAGTCCGAGGACCTGGTGGGGGCTGCAAGCAGGCCAGGGGTGTGCCATCTCTGCTGGGAGACTTCAAGAGTTACCGTGGGTCCGAGCTGAAAACATCATATTTGAAACGCGATGCTGCAGGTAGTAGGCAGGCTCGCATCTGCGGGGACATGTCGAGGCTGCACATGGCCTCTGCACCTCCTCATTATCCAACACTGTGCCAGCCTCAGCCACCTCCACTGCCGTGCTCCCTGTGCAGGGACCTCAGACTCAGGTCTACCATGGCCACCACACCTACGAGTGGCTGCCTGTGGCAATGTGCCTGCTGCACGAGCTCTACATGCTCTGTGCTCCCCTCCAGGACCTCGCTAAGATTTTGGAGGTTGCCAGCTGATAAAGCTGCTTGACCTTGTGTGTGTGCTCACTCTTTGATCTGCTCTCTTTCTCTGCCCCCACTCCTCTCCTGGGCTGCCTTGCCCCCATGGGGTGCACCATCCCCCGCTGTGAACACAGTGTGCTCTGGGTCCTACCCCTCTTCCCCTTGGCACCGCCCCCTTCCCCTTGGCCCGGTCCCCCACCCCTGCTGCATGCCCAGCCCTGACTGGGCCCTAGGGCTTCCAGTCCACGCGATTGTAGCCTCATCTCAGATCATTACTCCACCCTAACCCCAGTACCTGCCCGGGGGATCGAATCTCCCCTCAGATCCACCACTGGAGGAGACTCTCCTCCTTCCCCCTCCACTCTACACACCAAGCAGGTGTACAGTGACCCGTGTGTGTGTGTGTGTGTGTGTGTGTGTGTGTGTGTGTGTGTGTGTGTGTGTGTGTGTGTGTGTGTGTGTGTGTGTGTGTGATTGTTGGGGATAACTGCCTCTCCAGGACTCAGAACATAGCACCCTTTGAGATGACTCAGCACACAGCACACTTCTAAAAACAGCACAAAGCACCTGTGTATAGGACTCAGCACACAGCTCCCTTTTAATGACTCAGCATATAGTACCGTGTGTATAGGACTCAGCACACAGCACCCTTTGAATGAGGGAGTCCATAGCCAATAGTGTAAAGGATCAGCACATGGCATGCTATGAAAAACTCAAGCACAAAGCACTCTTTCCCAGGGACTTAGTACATAGCATCCTGTGTTAAGACACACACAGCTCCCTTTAAAGGACTGAGTACATTGCACCCTGTGTAAAGCACTCTGTGCTTTACAGCACCCTTCAAAAACTTAGCAGATACCACAATTTTGAAAGACTCAGCACATTACTACAGTGTGGAAGGACTCAGTACATACCACATTGTCGAAGGACTAAGCCCAGAGACAGTACAGAGCACTCTATTTTAAGGTCTTGGCACAAAGCACTTGAAAAATTCACCTCCTCCCTCACTTCTCAAGGGCTCAGCACATAACAGCACCCTTTGGAGTGAATTGGCACACTGTAACTTTTGAAGGACTCAGCATATAGAATGTTGTGTAATGGACTCAGCACACAGCACATTTTGAAAAGCCCAGCATGGCCCACTCTTCTCAGGGACTCAGCACATAGCACCCTTTGGGATGACTCAGAAAACAGCACCTTTTTAAGGACTCAGCACAAAATTCCATGTGGGAAAGCCTCAGCAAACAGCACCCTGTGAACAACTCAGCACATAGCTGTAGGTCACAAGTTCAGCTGTCATTAGAATTAGGGTGTTTTCTTTTTTTTTTTAATCACCATTCTTCAGAAACACTTTACAAATCCTACAAGTTTACTTTAGCCAACCTGTGTTTTATGGGGGAGGGTTAGCTGGGGGTCTTGAACTCAAAGCTTGGGGTCCCTGTCCCTGAGCTCTTTGGTTCAATGCTAGAGCTCTAGCACTTTGACCCACAGCTCCAATTTTGTTTTTGGGGGGTTGTTCTTTGACAGGTCTTATGGTGATCAGGAAGGCCGAGTTGGGGTGTCTGTGGGCAAAGGCTCTTAACTTGGCCAGGAGCTGACCTCTCCCTTCCTTGTGCCCTTGGAGCCGGGCCTCCTGGAGCTCTCTTGGCCTAGGGTGGAACAGACCTGCTCTGGCATCAGTACCCAGGGTGAGCAAAAGTCAGCTTGGCCCTGGTTACTTCCCCCAATTGAACTCTAGATGAGGATGGCACAGTCTCTCATGTTCCATGTCTGGCTAGCAGGGGGCAGGAGTTGCCCACCATAGGGATTGTACCTGTGAGTTCTGTTTACTCTTGTTTACCTGGGGCCCCATCATGCTTCCAAGCCACCCTGGACAGGAAAGTCCTTGAGACTCTTACCTACAATTAACCATCAAAAAGCAAGTGGGACTGTGGCTCAAGTGGCAGAGCACTAGGATTTACCAAGAAAACTCAGGGATAGAGCCTAGGCCCTGAGTTCTCACACAGACACAGACACAGACACAGACACACACAGACACAGACACAGACACAGACACACACACACACACACACACACACACACACACACACATACACACACACACCACATGCATGCAAAATCAGAGATTTCTACACTGCAATCTTCAGGTATTCTCTACCTATTCCCCACTAAGCCTGGTGGCTGTTGGCCTAGGTGTTTGATGCACACAACACCATCTGGCGTCTTTAATTGTGGAGAACAGAATGGCTAGAAGGTCAGTTTTCCTCCATCACAGCTCCTTATTTGGGTCATGGTCTATCCAGGCCCTTTGGGACTCTTTTTACAGACTCGACAAGATGCCTTCAAAAGGCATCACAAGCTGGGCACTGGAGGCTCATACCTGTCATCCTAGATACTCAGGAAGCTGAAATCTGGAGGATCATGGTGCCAAGTCAGCTTGGGCAGGAAAGTATGTGAGACTCTTATCTTCGATGAACCCTCAGAAAACACTCAACTGGTAGAGAGCCAGCCTTAACCAAAAAGAGCTCAGGGACAGAGGCAAGGCCCTGAGTTCAAACCCCATGACTGGAAGAAAAAATCTTTGTTGGAGGCTTTTCTTCCCTTTGAAAACAATTTATTGTTTGAGATAAGCATAACATGGGTCTCTTCCCTGGCCACCAATGGGCTATTAGATGTCCCTTGAATTTGGGCCGCTTCCCGGCATCCTCTGCCCTACCTGACCTGCAGTTTACACTTCCCATCACCCGGCAGATGGAGGCCTGACAGAAGGCTGCCTGGCCACCTATTTCTGGTGGCTGCCGTGGCTTTTGAGAATCATTATGTCACATAGAGAGTCATAATCCACATCGGTCTACAGAAAAAAGAAAGCGAGCACTCCTTGACCAAGCCTGCCAGCTGTAAGCAGCTCTGGATGTGGGACATCTGCTGCAGGATGTGCTGCATAGGGGAGTCATCTACAGAGCCGTGAACCAAGACCTCTCCTCTGGCAGTTTCCAAGCTGTCTTGAAGTTGCAATTTTTCAAAACCTTTCTGCTCCTCCCTCATTTTGCCCACCCCAGAGCCTGAGGCATCTGAAGCACCTGCGGTGGTGGGGGCTCATCCTGTGCTGGCATCTGGAGCCCTCTATCCACTCCTTCCCCTGAAAGAAGGGACAGCAGCTCCCCCAGCTCTCTTTTCTCCAACTTCTCCTGGGAGAGCCAGCACATGCGCTTGACTTTCTCCCAACACAGTTCATCCAGGATGAACATCTGCTCTTTACATGCCATGAGGGACTCCAAGACAGTGCAGATGTGTGCCAACAGCTGGCTGCATCAATGCTGGTGCTCATCCTCTGGACTATGGAAGTCCAGGTCATCATGCAGGTCATGGATGAAGCAGATTTTGTTCTAGGATGCCCAAATATCCCACTTCCCATCCCCACGCCTGCTCTGGTGGCAGTTCATGGGGTGGGAGGCCTGTGGCTCCAGCTCTGTCTGCCAGTGAGCTGCTGTGTGTGCCGGGCACCTTCAAAGGGGTCACCACTCCTGCAGCGGGAGTTTCCCCCTGTGGATCTCAGCCTCTGAGAGTGTTCGCAGAACCACATCCCTCTAGGTCTGGGGCACCTCTCCATCTCTGAGATGCTCAATTTGTGGAGGCGTCACCTCCTCAACTTTTGATTCTCCAGGTTTTACAACCTAAGTTATCGTGCAGGACAATGGCTTCCCCAATATCCAGCCATTAAAAAAAATAGCCCCCTGGTTTGCAATTGTACCATTTTTTCTGCAAGGCCTGGAATTTGAACTCAAGGTCTGGGTAAATATGCAGCACTGTGAGAGAAGGGAATCTGACCATGCTTGAAGACAAGAAAGTCAGGCCTGTTCCCGAGGCCTGAATTCAAGCTTCAGGCTGGGAAAACATACCCTTTACATCCATTTTAAACATATGATTTATACTTCCATGCAGATATTCAGTCCATATTGTGTTTGGTGTAGTTATTCATTTTATTTCTGGTTTTATTCATTTATTTACCATTTATTTTATTGACTCTGATGACACCGCTACCATTTATTACATTGTTTACATCCTATCACACAGCATCCAGATTTGTAGATATGATATCCATCATGCCTGACACTCAGGACTCTCCGAGAAAAGGAAAACATGTGTCACACTCGTCTTCTTACTCCAAGATTAAATTTTTGGCAGTGCTCGGATCTGAAGTCAGGACCTATCAGGCCCAATTCATGAATGGATGAGTGTGAGCACAGCAACCTCTAGCCAATGAAGCTATCAGATGGTTCCCAAGTGCTGAGATCCAGCCCCAGTTTTGGCCAAAACAGTGATACATGGATAAAGAGATGATGGTATACAAATAAATACATATTGGAAAGGGGAACCAGATCTGTCTGTTTATGATTGAATGAAACCTACTATGATGTTCCTACCAACTCTTAGGCATTTATTATACTGCCATTGAAGTAATATTATTCTTTTCATGTTCAATAAAATATTAATTAAGATCAATCTGCATGATAGGATTATTGCATCCAATTTTAGACTAGACTGAAGCATGAAGTAATCTTTCAATAGGTATTCCTATGCACAGGAATGAGTCTCTTGTAATATCCTTCCATTGGTAGATGTCAGGACCTGGATTTGAAACCAGGGCCTATGTTGACAGGTAAGCCTATGGATTCCCTGATAGCACACCAGCCTTCAGCAATGGCTGGTCAGGTCCAATTGCAGCTGTGTCATTCAGACCCAGGATGGTCACCTTGCAAAGAAAAAACTGTAAACCCCCAGCCCTCTGCAACTCACCACTCTTTGTGGTATCCTACTTTTTTTTCTTCGTGCAAGCCCTCTGGGCCTAAGAGCCCAAGATCGGCTATAGGTCCAAAGGTTGTACCCCAGCCTAGAGCGATCGAAGCTGAGGCAGAGTTGCACGACCTGAGTTCAATCCCCATGTTGGCAAAATAAAGAATAAATTCAAAAATTAATTAATCATTTAACTAAAATAAAAAACAAAGCTCCCTGGTTTGGAATTTCTACCATTTTTCTTTCCTAGCCTTGAATTTGAACTCAGGGTCTTGGTAAATGTGTCGCAGTGTGAGGGAAAGTGCAGAATTGCCACTACTTGAGATCAAACCCTGTGCAAAGCCAAAAATAAAAAATTGTCACTGAGATCGGCAGGGGGAGTAGATGTGGAGATTGGAGGGAAGGGATGTTATGGGGAAAACAAAGGAAGAGGCAACAATGTTCAATAGGAAATATACTCATTACCTTGCTCTTTTAACTGTAACCCATCTGTATAATATTTTTACAATAAAAAATGAAAAAAGTCATGCTCAGAGAAGCATTTTGGGGGTAAGGGAAAAATGTCTGAATAGATGTACAAAATTCTACACTGCTATTTTTTAATGTTCAGTATGGAACTAAATAGGCATAACTGCTTGATTTAAAAAAAAAATTAAGTCACTGTCTTGGAACTGGGGGCAGTATTTCCATCATTGCTGGGATTTGATCTCACATTCCAGGTAACTCTTTTGCACTATGGATGAACGCAAAGCTCACTGTCCTGGAGGAAAAGAAATTCAGGCTAGAGTTCTGAATGAAGGATCTGCAATGGAAAAAATATTTCTATATATGTGTAATATATGATATATTTGCATATGTATGTATATTACATATTATGATTTTTATTGATTTTTGTGTATATTTTATCTTATACATTTTATAGTTTATTGTATTTAGAATTATTATACACATAATATTTATTATGTTTTGTACATCTATTATAAAATTATACAAAATAATTTAGGTCATTGACTCGTTTTTCATTAATACTTTATTAAGTGTTGAAACATCATACATAATTAAATGGAGGCATTAGTCACAGTCATCACATGTTTAGAGTCTCTCCCAAATGTGAGTTTTGCCTTATTTATCTTTTGACAACTTCCTCAGGGATTTCTTTAGATGATTTATACTCAGAAGCCTTTTCTTAAGGATAGGCAAGTTGTGGGATAAAATTGTAAGGGTGGGAGTGGGAATGTGGCTTAGTAGTATAGAGCTTGCTCAACATGCATGAATGCCAGGGTTTGAATCCTCAGTGCCACATACTCAGAAAAACCTAGAAGCTGTGGATTGGCTCAAGTGGTGGAGTGCTAGAATTGAGAAAAAGAAGCTCAGAGACAGTACCCAGGCCCTTAGAACAAGCCCCAGGACTGTGTGAAACAATAGGCCAGATGCCAGTGGCTCACAACTGGAAACCTAGCTTCTCAGGAGGCTGAGATCTGAAGACCACAGTTCAAATACAGCCTAGGAAAGGAAAGCCTGTTAGACTCTTATCTCCAATGAACCACAAAAAGAACACATGTGGCACTTTGACTCAAGTGGTAGAGTGTTCACCTTGAGCTGAAGGGCTCAGGGACATTGCCCAGGTTTGAGTTTGAGACACACAACTGGAAAAAAGTGTCAGTCAATCAAATTACTTTTCCTATTTGCTGATTAGCAGAACATTCTCTGGAAATGAACGCTGAGGTACACCAGAATTGGAGTCAGAGCTCAAGGTTCAAGTGTAGTACATCCATATGCCCAGCCTCTTAGACTCTAGCATTACAACATTGTGTCCTACAGGGTTCTGAAAGGTCCATTGTTGAAAGACTTAATATGCTCCCAAAGCCCTTTGTGATGAACAGTTGACTTGTATTGTCAATGTCATTACAGTTATGAACCTAGCACAGCACCAGTACCTCACACCTGTCATCCTACCTCAGGAGGCTGAGGTCTCAAGATCACAGGGTGAAGCCAGCCAGGGCAGGAAAGTCTATGACACTCTTACTTCCACTGCTGACATGTCAGAAGTTCAAGAGTTTCCTGTATTTTCCTTTGTGATAAGTTGCTTGCACTCTAAATGTTCTTAGATTTCTCCAGATATAGAAGCAGCAAAGAAACATTATTGACCAATCCTGGGTTCAAATGAAGTTCTCAGGGTCTAAGCCTTAGCCTTGTTAGCAGGATGAACTCCAGGGTAACATTGTATTTGAACGCAGAAAACAGTTACGAAAGCCCTTCTTTCCTCCTGACATCCAAAACCAGATTCATCTATCATCTTTCTATGTATATATCTATGTATCTACGTATCTACGTATCTATGTTTCTATGTATCTATGTATCTACGTACCTAGCTACATACCCAAATACCTAGCTATCTCTTTGCCAGTTCTTGGTTGAACACAAGGCCAGGGCACTCTCTGTCGCTCTCTATTACTTGAGCCACAGAAAAATTCTGGCTTTTCTGTGTATGTGCTACTGAGGAATCGAACCCAAGGCTTCTTGCATGTAGGCAAGAACTCTCTCAGTTATCCACATTACCAGCCCCCTCATCTTTTTTTTAAATGGTAATTTTTACATAAGTATGCTACCATTTTATGTTCCCAAGCTACATTTTCTGAGTATCGGTTACTTCTAAGAAACCTCATCTTCTCTTTCCCTGCCTGGTTTGTGCTGTTTCTGCATTGGCCTCATTATAAAATGTGAATAAAGGCTGCTGAGGGTGATCTGCTTTAGCTGGATGGCTGCACAGATTGTTCTGCATGTCTGTTTGTTGTCAGTTCCAGACCTTGAACTCAGGATCTGGGCACAGTCGATGAGCTGCTTTTGCTTAAGGCTAGCTCTCTACAACTGGAGCCATACGGCCATACTTCTGGCTTGTTGGCACTGAAGTAGGAAAGGGGGCTCAAGAACTTTTCTTCCTAGGGTGACTTTGACAATGATCCTCCTATCACAGCCTTGTAAGTATCAAGGAGGAATGCTGAGAGCCACTTGTGCCTGCCTAATCACTGGTGTTGATGATGTTCTTGGACAGACAGGTGAGTTCCCTATCCTCAGGTTTAAGTGGTGGGAGCTGGAGCCCATAGTTCGAATCCTGATCCTGCCACCTTAAAATGGCAGGAGATCCTAAGTAACTCATTCCAATCCATATGAATACCAATGGAATGTGATGTTTGTCATGATTGAATGGGCAATCCTTGAATCATTCTAGGATAAAATCATACACAATTATATTATAGGACACTGATCTATTTTAATTAATACTTTATGAAGGATTTAAACAATCACATTCATTAAATGGAGGCAGAATGAAATACCTAAGAACTGGGCATCACATAGTATAGAGATGCCATTTTTTCTTCCAGGACTTTCTTTAGTTAATCAGCATATACCATTTTCGGAATGTAGTTTAGTATATGAAACTAGGATATATTATACCTGACCAGAAAATCAATTATTCAAACTTTTTTTTTTTATCAGAAATGCTTATAGCGAATTGTAGAGGTAAATTCAAATTACGTATATTTGAAGGCAATGCTTGGTTAGTCCTCTTTTCACATTCCCCATTCCCTTCATGAGAATAATACACATTTTAAGGAAATACTTAGAATGTTTTGGACAGATAGGTTGATTTTAAACCAATGAGGTAATCTATGATGCATAATGTTACTTTATATCTAGAAAATCTAAATTCTTACTTTATCATTTTCCTTAGGCTTTATATTCAGATTTAATCTCTGAGGGTGACAAAGATTTAAACAATTTTTAACAGCGGCTAAATTTATGTTGAGGAATTTAGGTACAATGATACTCATGCAGACAGGCCTCATCAATCATGAGACCCTGATATCCAAATGTTAACCAATGCTTATTGTTGTCATGCTTAAGGGATTTAGTGTATTATAAACAGTGGCTATTAGAATTTTTTTTGTAATCAACATCATTTCATGGGTTAGGAACTACAGTGAAACATTACACTCAGAACAAAATTTAAGGAGGCATCCAAAATTAGTTACCAAGATTTACATCATTTAACACAGTGTTTTTTTAAAAAGCAAGCTAAAGGAAATAATTAATGAAAAAAATCAACATTTACAATAAATACAGAATCAGTATCACTGATTTTTCTTTTTCATTGTGAAAATACTATACAGAGGGGTTACAATTACATAGGTAAATAATGAGTACATTTCTTATCAAACATTGTAGCCTCCTCCTTTGTTTTCCCTTCCTATCCCTTCCCATTCTCCTCCTGCATCCCCATCTTCCCCCGCCCCCACCAAAGTTGTAAAGTTCATTTTCGACATAACGACTTGTACATCTCATTGTTGAAATGGATCCACCTCTATCCCTATTTAAACGATTTGTTTTTTCCCTTCCCCTCCACAAATTATACCGACATCAAATACTGTGAAAGCACAGGTTATACAGTGAGGGAGGGACATAGAAAGCAACAGAGAAATCATCTTATAAATGTGTTAGAAACAATTGCATTAAAGAAAAAAAAAACATTTGAATATATATCTTAGGGGTCATTTCCCTAACATCGACTTATATGACCTTTTCTGCTTGACTCAGATATATTCTAGTTATTGCAAATAAGGGAAACTATAGGACATATGTTTCTTTGAGCCTGGCTTACTTCACTTAATATCACTTTTTCAAGTTTTTCCATTTCCTAACAAATGGGGCAATGTCATTCTTTCTGATGGAGGCATAGAATTTCATTGTGTATATATACCACATTTTCATGATACATTCATCTACTGAGGGACATCTGGGTTGGTTCCATATCCTAGCTAAGGTAATTAAGGCTGCAATGAACATAGTCATGTTGGTAGCTTTAGTGTGGTCTTGTCTGTGAACATTTGGGTAAATGCCCAAAAGTGGGATTGCTGGGTTATAGGCGAGGTCCATGTGGAGTTTTTGAGGACCCTCCATACTGCTTTCCAAAGTGGTTGAACAAGTTTACACTCCCACCAACAATGCATTAAGTTTCCCTTGTGTCCACATCCCGTCCAGCATCTCTTGTTACTAGAGTTCTTGATTATAGTCATTCTAATTGGGGTAAAATGGTATCTCAATTTTACCCCAGTTGCAATACGGCTTACATGATGACTTTTCTGGTTATATGTTTAGTTAGGTCTTGATATTTGGTTGGGGAAGTTATGTTCTTTCATATATTTATTTGTCAGATCAAAGAGGAAATGAATTCCTTGCCAGAGTCAGCATTCTGCTACTTTGCCGAAGTTTCAAATAAGCTTGAGTAACTTGCATCTTTTTCTGGATCTAACTAAATAGTTGTGCAATTTTTTCAGTGCTAGAAAGATTTTGACCACCATTTATTAAACTAGAATTTTCCAGTAACTACTTCTCTCTTTTCATGAGATTTTTTTAATTCATTTATATCATGTGTTGAAGTTTTCCTTTATATAACCCACATTCAGTCTTCTACAATGTGTAATTTGGATTAGTTTAAAATTATGTAGACTCATGTACACTGTTCAGATTGTGTGAGTTGCACATTTTTTCTTGTTAAAGCAGTAGGAATTAGTTTTCAATATGGATATTATTGGACCTATTCATAGCATTTCACAATTTTTAAAGTATGTCATGATTTCGTTATTTTATTCTTTTAAATATGTGCAGATCTCACTCCACATATAGTGACATTTGTTTTAAACAATTTTATCCATTTAAGGGATTTGCTATATTAGGTTCATCTAGATTAATTTAATTACAAATTAAAACAACCGTATTTCGGAGACACAGTTATCTTTATTGCTCTACTCCAAGTTAACATGTATTTGAGTTATTTGTGCTTTCCAAAAAAAACTGACACAACAGGGTTTTGTTCCTGGGGGAGTTCTACTTTGTTGGTTCTTTTTCCAGTTGTGGTGACTTCAACATATGTGTGCATTTTATTTCAATTGTTTTGTGTCTATATTTTGTTTTATATAACAGAAAGTACAAAAAGAATCAGTGATTGAGAACTTTTCCAAATAGAATTCTAAGAGAGACACTTGAAGCTTTGTGACAACTGGGAATTGGCAGGTCATCAAAGAGGAAGGGTTAGCAGAATAACAGACACAATGTTTGACATGATTTTAATTTTTCCTCCTTTTGCCTCACTATTTCTAATAGTATTACTTCAAAATCTTTAGTGGAAAGAAAATAATTTTGTCTGTATGAACTCAGAATTTTTGTTTCAGTTGGGACACACTACACATTCATATGTCATTTTAACTTTAAAATATTCTTTCCTTCGTTTAAAATCACAGATGTGAATTTATAATGCTAAAATAGCATCTACTAATTCATATGAAATGGGTCACTTCACATTATATGTAATATAGACTCTAACAATAATAGTGAGTAATATAGTATGTGATAATTGACTTTGTGGAAAGTCAATTACATTGGATTTTTGTAAGATACTTAGTAATAATGAAACTTATATTTGATTCTATTAAAAAACTCACAGTTACATCTAAACTAATGCTGAAAAAGTAAGACTGTTTCTTGGAAAAAGCCAGAAGTATCAATAAGCTTGCTTTTTTAAAATTGTCTTGGATCTGGGCTTTGTTGACTCATGCCTATATTCCTAGCTATCCAAAAGTCTGAGATCTGAGGATAGTGGTTCAAAGCCTGTGCAGAAAAGTCTGTGAGACTCTTATCTCCAATATAACTCTTGAAAACTAGAAATGGCACTGTGGCTCAAGTGGTATAGTGGTATCCTTTAGCTGAAGAGCTGAGGGACAGTGCCAAGGCTCGGAGTTCAAGCCCCATGACCGACAAAAAATTGACATGTATTTTTACTTTATTATTTCATGATTTTTATTGTAAAAATACATACAGAGGGTTGACAATTATATGATTACTGTAATGAGTACATTTCTTGTCAATCATCATTGCCTCCTCCTTTGTTTCCCCTTCCCATCCATTCCCATCTTCCCCTCTGCACCCCACCCCCACTCCACACCAAAGTTATAAGGATTGGTTATCAACATAACGACTTGTACATGTCATTGTTGCAATGGGTCAACCTGTATCCCAATTGGTTTTTCCCTTCCCCTCCCCAAATTATACCAACGTCAAATATACTGAAAACATGGGGTATACCGTGGAGTAGGAACATTCAAAGCAACAGAGAAATCATCTTTTAGGTATGCTAGAAACCATAGCAAGAAAGAAAAACAATTTGAGTACTTACCATGGGGTTCATTTCGCCTAACATCAACGTATGTGACCGTTTCTGCTTGTCTCAGACATAAATTAGTTATTGCAAATAAGGGAAACTATGGGATCTAAATTTCTTTGTGCCTGGCTTACTTCATTTAATTTAATTTTTTCCAAGTCTTTCCATTTCCTAACAAATGTGGCAATTTCATTCTTTCTGATGGAGGCATAGAATTTCATTGTTTATATATACCATATTTTCTTGATCCATTCATCTACTGAGGGGCATCGGGGTTGGTTCCATATCTTAGCTATGGTAAATAATGCTGCAATGAACAGAGTTGTGCTGGTAGCTTTAGTATGTTCTTGTTTTTGATTGCTTGGGTAAATGCCCAAAACTGGGATTGCTGGGTCATCAAGGAGCTCTATGTGGAGTCTTTTGAGGAAACTCCATACTACTTTCCAAAGTGGTTGAACAAGTTTACAATCTCACGAACATCCCATCCAGCATCTGGTGTTATTAGAGTTCTTGATTATAGCCATTCTAACTGGAGTGATGTTATATTTCAGTGTTGTTTAGATTTGCATTTCTTTTATGGCTAGGGAGGTTGAGCATTTCTTCATGTGTCTATTGGCGATCCTACTTTCCTGTTCGGCGAAGATTCTCTGTAAGTCTTTAGCCCACTTATTTATTGGGCAGTATTTTCTTTGAGGATTTGTTGTTGGGGGATTTAATTTTTTGAGTTCCATGTATATTTTAGATATGAGACCCTTGTCCCTTTTATGGCTAGTGAAGATCTTCTCCTTATACGTGGGATTTCTATTGATCTTGTGAGCTTTGTCCTTTGCCATGCAGAAGCTCTGCAATTCATGCAATCCCATTTCTCCAAACTTTCTTTGATTTGTTGTGTTCATGGGTCTCTATTAAGAAAATTTAGTACTGTTCCAAGGATACCTAGAGTATCTCCTATTTTGTCCTGTAATGTTTTTAGTGTGTCTGCTTTGACTCCGAGGTCTTTGATCCATTTGAAATTGATTCTGATGCAGGGTGATATATATAAGGATCTAGCTTTAGTTTTCTACAAATGATTAACCAACTTTGCAAACATTATTTACTGAAGAGGCTGTCTTTCTTGCATTCTATTTTTTAGCTCCCTTCTCGAATATTAGGTGGCTATAGGTATGTGTGTTCATTTTCTGGGTTTTCAATTCTATTCCATTGGTACTGAGGTCTGCTTTTGTGCAAGTGCCAAGCTGTTTTGATTACTATGGTTTTGTAGTACAGTTTGAAATTTGGTTTTGATATTCCTTCAGCACTGTTGTTTCTGTTGAGGATTGCTTTTGCTATTCGGGTTCCTTTATTGTTCCATATGGATTTTTGGATTGCCTGTTCTATTTCCTTGAAGAATGAGGTTGGAATATGGAGAGGTATCACATTAATTGGTAGATAGCCTTGGGAAGTATTACCATTTTCATGATGTTGATCCTTCTAATCCAGGAGCATGGGTGTTTTTGCCACTTTCTAAGTTCTGTTTTGATTTCCTTTTTCAGGTTTTTAAGGTTTTCGTCAAAAAGGTCCTTCACTTCTTTGATTAAGTTAATTCCTAGGTATTTTATTTTTGTTGGGTATTATGAATGGAGTTGCTTTCCTAATTTCAGCCACGCTATTCTCATTGTTGGCATACAGAAAAGTCATTGATTTCTGAGAGTTAATTTTATACCCTGCTACTTTGCCAAAGTTTTGAATCAGCATGAGTAATTTCTGAGTGGTTCCGTGGGATTCTTTAAATGCAGGACCATGTCATCTCGAAGAGGGAGAATTTTACTTCATCTTTCCCTATTTGGATCCCATTTTTATTAGCATCTTATTGCTGTAGATAGTCATTATAATACTAGATTGATAAGAAGTGGACAGAGTGGACATCCTTGTCTCCTTCCTGAGTTAAGAGAAAATGGATTTAGTTTTTCATCATTAAGTATAATGCTGGCTGTAGGTTTGTCCTATACAGCCTTTATTGTATTGAGGAATGTTCTCTGGATTCATAGTTTTTCCAGAGCCTTCTTTATAAACGGGTGTTGGATCTTGTCTAATGCTTTTTCTGCATCTATTGAGATAACCATGTGGTTCTTATCCTTGCTCTTGTTGATGTAGTGAGTTACATTAATTGATTTGCATATATTTAACCAGCTTTGCATCACTGAAGTAAATACTGATTGATCGTTGTGTATGATTTTTTGGATGAAATATTGAAGTCGATTGGACAAAATTTTGTTAAGGTGTTTTACATCAATGTTCATCAAAAAATGGGTTTATAGTTCTCTTTCTTTGATGAGTCCCTGCCTGGCTTTGGGATGAAGATTATGATGGCTTCATAGAAAGAATTCTGTAGTGAACTTTCTCTGTCAATTTCATTGAAGAGTTTTTGGAGAATTGGTGTGAGCTCTGCTTTGAAGGCCTTGTAGAATACCTATGTAAATCCATCTGGTCCTGGGCTTATCTTAGATGGGAAGTTTGTTATTGCTCTTTCTATTCTATGCTTGATATGGTCATGTTACTTGATTTATCTTATCTTGGTTGAGTTTCTGCAAGTCAATATTAGCTAGGAAAATGTCCATTTCTGCCAGGTTCTCAAACTTATTAGCATAATGGTTTGAGAAGTATTCCCTTATACTGTTCTGAATATTGGTTGTTTCTGTGGTGATGTTTCCATTCTCATCTTTGAGCTTATCTGGGTCTCTTGTCTTCTTTGTCTGGTAAGAATTGCTAAGGGTCTATCAATATTGTTAAATTTTTCGAAGAACCAATTATTTGTTTTGTTGATTCTTTATATGGTGTTTTTGGATTCTAATTCATTTCATTCTGATTTAATTTTAATTATTTCTTTCCATTTCTTGGATTGGGGTTTATCTTGCTGCTCTTTTTAAGGAGGTTCAGATGTCTTATTAAATTGTTGGTTTCAGATCTCTCTAATTTATTGATATAGGAACTCACAGCTATAAATTTGCTTCTCTGTACTGCCTATTCTGTGTCCCAGAGGAGCTTGTAATTTGTGTGTTCATTTTTGTTGAATATCATGAACATTTGTATTTCCTTTCTAATCTCTTCCATGATCCATTGGTGATTCAACAGTTTGTTGTTCAACCTATATGTGTACAGGACTTCATTTGTAGCTTTTGGTGTTGAGTTGTAATTTTATTTCCTTGAATGCAGTTTCTCGCGCTTTACTGTGGTCTTGTTGGTTTTCTATGTGTAGGACATCTTTAAGTATCTTTTGTACAGCTGGTTTGGTGGAGATATCTTGCTTCAATTTTTCTTTGCAATGGACTGTTTTTATTTGACCTTCGGTTATGAAGGAGGGTTTAGCTGGGATCAGTATTCTTGGCTGATACTTATTTATCTTTAGGGCATGGCATACATGATGCCAGGCTCTTGCTTTATTCATCTCTGCTGAGAAATCTGAGGTTATTCTACTTGTTTTTCCTTTAGAGGCGATTGATCTGTTCTCCTTGACAGCTTTAAGGATCCTTTCCTTGGTCTGAATTGATCCTGTGCAGATTACAATGTGATGGTGGGATGTTCTGTTCTGGGCTGGTCTATAGGGGGTTCTAATATCTTCTTGTATCTGAATAGGCCTTTCTTTGCCTGTTTGGGAAGTTCTCTGCTAGGATTCTGTTAAGTAAATTTCCTAGACCATTAACTTCTGTCTCTAGGTGATCCTTTATACCCAGTATCCTTACATTTGCCTTCTGATGGTGTCTTCCAAATATTGAAAAGATCATATTTCTAGGATTTGTCTTGGATAATTGTATGTTCTTTCTCTACAATATCCAGGCTGTCTTCAATCCCCAAGATTCGATCTTCTGCATGGTCTAACTTACTGTCAAGTCTTTCTACTTTGTTTTTTTATTTCTCTTCCTTCTAATTGGTCAGCTTTGATGGCTCCAAATTCTTTGTTGGAGACTTGTTTTACATATTGTTTCAACTTTAATTCCTTAGTTTGGTGTTCAGTGTTTATTCTCAAATCACTTAGTTGATTGGTGATGATTTCCTTGGACTCCAATTCCTTCTGTTGGGCTCCATTCATCATTCCTTTTGTGGTCTCTCTGAACTGTTTCAGCTGTCTGTTTATAGATTCCATGAATGCATGTATTGATCTTCATCTATTCTCATCCCACTCTCTCAATTCCTGTATTATACTTTGATAAGTTTCCTCACATTTACACAATTCCTATAATTCTCCATAATTGTTTTCAGACTTCTAATGTTATCCCTGTATTTCTCTTTGACTGTTCTCAGCCTGCTTATGCAATTCCTGTTTTAATCTTTAAGTAGCTTCCTAATGCTCACAAGATTATGTATTAATTTTTGTTTGCCTCCTCTCACTCCCTATCATACTCACATTGAGTCCTTAGCAAGTTTTCAATCATTTCATTCACCATGTTTACCAGCAGTTTTTGTAGAACTTTTGATAACTCTCCTCTGGATTATTCATTAACTATTCTGTCACCTGGTTATCATGAATGGGAGTTCGGACACGTGGACTTGCCATTTTTCTTGTGTTCTTCCAGCTTATTCTGCCAATTTGGTATGAAAATAACACTAATTTTGTGCTAGAATACTATTTTAAGGCAAGCATCAACCAGAGTCCTGTAGTCGCACAATCAAAATGGCTTCAAATACAATATAGTTCAACAGATACAATCTATTCAACATCAAACAACCATGGATTAATAAGTTACAAACAGCAAAGAAGGATTTGGCAAACCAGAAATTATTAGCTTTAGGTAGAAATGTGGGGGAAAATAGGACTAGATGGATGTGGACAGATTAAAGGAGAGTTAATATAACCAAGTCCTAATCTCTGAGAGGGAAATGGATTGGGCAGAATGATTGGAGAAATATTTTAAAGAAAAAATGGAAAAACTAAAATTTAAATTTAAGAAGTAAAACACTTACAATTTATGTAAGTTTCAAGAAATGATATTGAGAGAAGAAAAGAATAGGATGAGAAGAAGGGAGGACAGCAAGTTGATATGAAAAACTAAAAACTAAAAAATAATAAATTGGTTGCCAGAAAATTATGTAGGTATAAAGAGATAAGACTGCTCATAAAGAATTTAAGCCTAAGAGGTTGTGAATTGAGTAATAAATTTCTGGATTAATTACGTATGAAATGGGGGATAAGGTATAATAATTGACAACAGGTATATATCTGGGGATGAGCTGAACAGCAATTAAGGCATGCAAAAAAGAAAGAGAAAATATGAAAACAATAAAAAGACCAAAAGTTCAAAAGATATTAAACACACACACGCACATACACCAAAAATAAAAATTATAAGAAAAAAATATTCACAGAAAACACTTTAAAAATTAAAATTAAAAAAAATCATAAAAGAGTTCTTTGTTTTTTTGAGTTTTTTTGGGGGGCGGGGAATGGAAAAAAACTGTATCGCCCCTGTGTCCATACCAGTCTCTTGGTCGAGTCTCTGGTCTGTTTGTGGTGTTTGGTTTTCCTATGGCTTGATTGGTTTCTTAAGTCAGTTTGTTTGGGCAGGCAGAAAATGCTCTTTGTTAGGCAGGATGTCGTGATCCTCCTCCCAGGTTAGTTCAATGGGAGTGAGATCTGCTTTGAATATTCCAAAAGAGGGAAGTGGGAATTTCCTCTAGTTTGGAGATGCTGTGATGAGTCTAGGTTCTGGGTAGGGTTGAGACCTTTCATCAAACAGTAGCTTTTCTCTGAGGGGCTAGCTCTTGAGACACAGAGTCCAGCTTTGAACCATTCTCAGAATTTATGTTTACTGAATTTCAATTGTTTGTCTAGGCTTCTGGCTCTGTTTACAGGGTGAAGAAAGTCGCTTCTCTGAGGGCAGAGCTCTCTCTGCCTGGGCGGGGTGACTTTCCCCTGGGTGGAACTGAGCCTGGCAGGTCACTTCTAATTCCTGTGATTTGCAAAATGACTCTTGTTTTCTTCCAAGGCCTGAATTGGAGCGAGCTGCTCAGCAAGGCCTTTGTCAGTATCCATGATGGACATCTCCAGTGGTGGTAGGGGAGGGGGCTGGCATTCCCACCTCTGCTCCCTGAGAGGGAGTGAGGATTTCAGAGTTCTACTCATGTCAGAATCTTGGTTCCTGGGCCCTCTCTGGTCTGCAATCTGAAGCATGAAGGTATCTGCTCCTTCTCAGTCCTTAGTGGTATTGAGTAGAATCCACTCCTCCGCTGTGTCTGGCACCTTTGTCCTGGGATCTCTCTGTTATAGGGATGATGGCTATTGCCGCCAGTGCTGCCGCTGCAGCCACTCCAGGCACGGCTACTAGCAAGTGCTCAGATCTGTCTCCTTGCCTGGATTTTCCCTCTCTGGCCACACTCTCTGTACTGTGATGGCACATTTGGTGTGATTCTCTACCTAGGCCTGTTCACTGGAACACTAAAACTGCTTTCTATGAGAGAGATTGTTTAGCCTCCAGCTTCTCCTCCATCTTCCTCAGAACTCCCTTAACACTTTATTATGACATGATATTGTGACATCATATTGACATTGTGATATTACTCTACCATTCTGTTTTCACAAACCTTTTATGACATCACATGTTAGAAAATTCATGGGTTTTAGGACCTCTAGCTCCTTCCTGGAATTCTTATCCTCATTGTAATCTAATAGCAATTGAAATCAGACATGTGATTGTAATATTACAAACTCATAATGACATCACTATTCCATGGGTGACCTCATGACCAGGGTAATATCACAAATCTATTGCATCATCACATTGCCATTGTGACATCACCATCACATTGTGACGTTTTAATCAGTTATGACCTTTTAGCACCTTTGAAACAGCATATGGCATTTGTGACAAAAAAGTTCAGTTGTTTACCCATATAATCATTGTGGTCTAACAATTGAGATCAGTTATACCATTGTAATATTACAAACCCTTCGAGGCAGAATCACCAGTGTGACATCATTAACTGGTCCTCTCCTCATAACTTGGACATTATGCCCTATTGATACATAGGCCATTTTTGATCTCATAATCTGTTTTTTTTTACTTATTTCAGGTATGACATGTGATATTAGAAATGCACTCTGATATCATGAAAATTATGTCATCACTCTGTCAGATATCATGAACATCATGTCACATTGTGACATTACATAATTGTTGGGAGTTCATAACGTTTAGGCCAATGCATGACTTCGTAGATCTCACAATCCCATTGTGAATTTATATTCTCATTTAGAGTTAAGGAAAATTAAAGCCTAGCATGCCATTTTGACATCATCAATCCATTGTAACATCATAAACCTATTGTGACCTCATCACCATTATGGCATCAACTAATTATGACATCAAAATTTTATTATGACTTTATATTGTGACATCATATTGCCATTGTGATATCACTGTCCCATTGGATTTTGCAAACCTATTATGCCCACATAACATTTTACGAAATTCGTGCCCTTTCACACTATTAACTTGTAAACTCGTATACTTATGTTACATAAAGTACAAGACAATCTAGTGAGGCACATTGAGGATAACTTTATTTACGCTAGCAATGGGCCTGCATTTACTTTGTCCTGGACTGTACACTCAGTGACAAGCCAGCCCCAACCACCAAATCTCAGACCTCCAATGGGCAGCCCTGCACATAGTTAGTCTGCAATCCACCAACCCACCCAAATTATCATCTCTGAAACTCCATACTTCAATAGGTAAGGCTTTTTTCGTTTTTTTCTTACTCCTTCCTTTTTTATAGACATATCCTTCATTTCCCTTTTTCCCTTCCATCATTTCCTTCTTCTCTTTAGGCCTCTCCACTATCCACAGGCCTACAATTCTCTGGCCTGGTGGCCAATTGGCATCCTTCCCCTCCTGCACTCCCTCAACTTCCTCTTCTCCTAAGTCTTTCCCCTCCTGCTATCTCACCACTTCCTTCCTTCCATGTCTTCACTTGATTTTCTCCAATTCCATTGCTCTGACCATGCAGCCTATATATAGGTTGAAGCCCTCTATCACTCCAGTGGGTCTCCTGCCTAACAGTTTTCAACCATCACTTCATGAACTGCGCATTCCTCAATAACTTCTTCACAGCTCATTTGAGGATGACATACTACCCCCTCCAGCATCATACCCTGTCCCGTTTGGTGGCATGACTCATGCACTCCTGTGGGCCAGGACATGGGGCCACATTGATTAGTGGGTCATGCTGATTATTAGGGCTTTGCTGCTTTATACATCCCCCTCTGGTTTTCATGTCCAATCAAATCCTTGATTCCTTCCTACCAAGTGCTAAAAATTCCCATATCTCCACTCAATGAACAGGCTTAAAATGTAAATTTTATTGTAAACAAGTAAATTATAGAAACACACTAGTTATTACTAATTAATACTTAGTAAGTCTTATCCTTAAGGGATCCTTTGAGTGTCTGCACAGTCCATCTTGTAGCCTTCTCTATATATGGGTCGGCTGCCTATTTCACTAGAGACTGATGGATCTAATGCTGTTTTCGTACTAATATAATAAGCAACAGTGAAGTTAGCATGACTACGTAAGGTCTTTGCTATTTCGGTTTCAATTCAGGAGCATGATCCATTTTACCCTCACCAGCTGTCCAGGTAAGGAAGAGTGGGAGGAGTTTCTTTTTTCCCTTTTTAAACTCAATTTCTTAATTTATTTCATTTACTTGAGGTCTAGCTTTTGAATTTAATGCTGAAGTGATACTTGCTATAGAATAAACTGCATTACTCTCCCCAAAGAAATTTTCCTTCCAAGTGGATTTAATTTCTTATTGTATATTTGAACTTTTTTATCATCATCCTAATAGTTATTTATTTTTAAACGCTTTTTATTATTATCTTTAAGTAGTTGTACAAAGAAGTTTCCATTCTACAAAACAGTATATGAATACAAGGTGTCTGACAACATTGTCACTCATCCCTCATAAACCTTCCCTTCTCACACATTTTGTAAAAATTGAGATAGGTGATTACATATATTTCAGAGTTCTGTGGAATTGTGATACTTAGTTAAAGCCACAAACACATTTTAACCTTGACAAGGCAAATTATTGTTATCATGGTCTAAAGTTTGTTAATTCTATGAACTTTGACAATTGAAATTATTTTTCCCACCTCAGATGATGTTTACATTTTTTTTGCTTTTGCTTAGTGTAGGCTATTCCCTCTTTACCTCTTTCCCAATCATCCCTCCCTTCCCATCACTGTGTTTGGGTTGCTTAGTTATTTTTCTTCTATGTCCAGTGCAGCTGATGGGCCACTTTGTTGTATGTTGTTCCATTTTCCACTTATTGTGTTCCTCCTCCTGGCTTCTCTCCATTGCGTGCATATTAATACTATGTACATGGTCAAGAACATGGAATCATTAATGGTGATACAACAAAATGAGTGGCTGTCCTTTGTTTCTCAAGTCCTGTTTACTTTGTCATACCTTCTTGCATTTTGGCTTTAGAATCCACATATCAGGTAGACCCTGTGCCGTTTGTTTTGTTATTCTTGGCTTACCTCACTCAAATAATTTGGTCTAGTTCCATTCATTTCCCTGAAAATGCCATTATTTTGTCTTTCTAAAGGCTGCATAGTATTCCATTTTATATACCACTATTTTTGGATCCACTTATCAGTAGTGGCTCATCTGGGTTGTTTGAATATCTTGGCTACTGTGAACAGTGCTGCAATAATCATTGACATGTGTGTTTTTTTATACTGGTTCCTGTTGTTCAGAGTAGGTGCCTGCAAGTGGTATGGCCAGTTCATAGGAGAGGTCAATATGTAGCTTTCTGAGGTACCTACAGAATGCTTTACAAAGTGGTTATATTAATATACATTACCGCCAGCAATGCAGTAATGTTTCTCTTCCTTTGATTCCCTTCCAGCATTTGTCATTGGCTGAAATTAGGATGTGGGCCATTCTGAATGGAGTAAAGTGTTATCTAAGAGTTGTTTTTATTTGCATTTCCTTTAGAGCCAGGGATTATGAACATTTCCTCAGGTGGTTCTGTGCTGTTTTTTTATCTCTTCTTCTGAGAAGTCTCTCTTTAGCTCTCTTGACCATTTCAAGATTGGTGTGTTAGCACAGGACCAACTCAGAACAAGGAAAAGAACCTTAAAGCTGTCAGGGAGAAAAGGGTAATCACCTATAAAGGGAAACCAATTAGAATCACCTCAGATTTCTCAGCAGAGACAATCAAAGCAAGAAGAGCCTGGAATGATGTATGCCATGCCCTAAAAACAAACAACTATCAACCAAGAATACTGTACCAAGCTAAACTCTCCTTCATAACTGAAGGCCAAATAAAAGGCTTCCACAGCAAAGAAAAATTGAAACAATACATCTCCACCAAACCAGCCCTACAAAAGATTCTTAAAGATGTCCTACACATAGAAAACCAACAAGACCACAATAAAGGCCAACAAACTGCACCCAAACTGAGAATCCAAGAACCATAGGAAGAACCCAGTTTTCGCAGCCCCCAAGAAGGTAGATAACATGGCAGGAACTCCCAAATACCTCTCAATCCTATCTCTTAACGTGAACGGACTGAACTCTCCAATTAAGCGACATAGACTGTCTAGTTGGATTAAAAAACAAGACCCTTCTATCTGCTGCCTGCAGGAGCCACATCTTGCCCGTAAAAACAAACACATTTTCAATGTTAAAGGCTGGAACAAAAGCTACCAAGCAAACGGCCCTCATAAACAGGCACGAGTTGCAATCCTAATATCAGATAAAATAGACTTCAAATTAAAAATTGTGAGAAGAGATAAAGAAGGTCGCTACATACTAATTAAAGGATCTCTCCTTCAGGAGGATATTACAATTCTAAATATCTATTCGCCAAACAATGGAGCACCCAAATTTATCAAAGAAAGACTACTTTCCATCAAATCCCATATAGATCCAAAGACGTTAATTGTTGGGGATTTTAACACACCACTCTCCCCACTAGACAGATCAACTCGGCAAAAACTCAACAGAGAAACCGCAGATCTACACAGCTGCATAGATCAACTAGACTTAACAGACATTTACCGAACATTTCAACCAGCAGCATCAGAATACACGTTTTTTCTCAGCAGCACATGGAACATTTTCTAAAATGGACCACATTCTAGGCCACAAAGCAAACTTGTCTAAATTCAGAAACATTGAAGGTATACCCTGCATTCTCTCTGACCACAAGGGAATAAACTTAGAACTCAACACCAAAAGCCACCAAAGAAAGTCCGGTATCACATGGAGGCTAAACAACACACTGCTGAATCAAGAGTGGATCATGGAAGAGATTAGAAAGGAAATTCAAATGTTCATGCTATTCAACAAAAATGAACACACAAATTACCAGCTCCTCTGGGACTGCAAAGGCAGTACTGAGAAGCAAGTTTATAGCTCTGAGCTCCAACATCAACAAATTGGAGAGATCTGAAACTAGCAATTTAATGACACATCTAAACCTCCTTGAAAAAGAGCAGCAAGATAAACCCCAATCCAGTAGACGGAAAGAAATAATCAAAATTAAATCAGAATTAAATGAATTAGAATCCAAAAAAAACTATAGAAAGAATCAACAAAACAAAGAGTTGGTTCTTTGAAAAACTTAACAAAATTGACAGACCCTTAGCAAACCTTATCAGAAAAAGAAGAGAACACACCCAAATTAATAAACTCAGAGATGAGAATGGAAACATCACCACGGAAACAACCAAGATTCAGAACATTATAAGGGAATACTACTCAAAACTTTATGCTAATAAGTTCGACAAATTGACAGAAATGGACCTCTTCCTAGCAAATATTGACATGCCAAAACTAAACCAAGATGAGTTAAACTATCTTAACAGGCCCATATCAAGCATTGAAATAGAAAAAGCAATAAGAGACCTCCCAGCTAAGAAAAGTCCAGGACCAGATGGTTTTACAGCGGAATTTTACAAGGCCTTCAAAGCAGAGCTCACACCAATACTCCTCCAACTCTTCAATGAAATTGAAAGAGAAAGCTCACTACAGAACACATTCTATGAAGCCATCATAACCCTCATCCCAAACCAGGCAGGAACTCATCAAAGAAAGAGAACTATAGACCCATTTCTTTGATGAACATTGATGCAAAACTTCTCAACAAAATTTTGGACAATCGATTTCAACAATTCATCCGAAAAATCATACACCACGATCAAACAGGATTCATTTCAGAGATGAAAAGCTGGTTCAATATACGCAAATCAATTAATATTATTCATCACATCAATAGGAGCAAGAACAAGAACCACATGGTTATCTCAATAGACGCAGAAAAAAGCATTCGACAAGCTCCAACACCCCTTTATGATGAAGATTTTGGAAAAATTAGGTATCCATGGAACATTCCTCAATACAATAAAGGCTGGATATGACAAACCTACAGCCAGCATTATACTCAATGGTGAAAAACTAAAGCCATTTCCTCTTAACTCAGGAACAAGACAAGGATGCCCACTCTCTCCACTTCTCTTCAATCTAGTATTAGAATGCCTAGCTACAGCAATAAGACAAGATGCAGACATAAAGGGGATCCAAATAGGGAAAGAAGAAATAAAACTCTCCCATTTTGCAGATGAAATGATATTGTATTTAAAGAATCCCATAGACTCCACGCCCAAATTACTCAAGCTGATTCAAAACTTTGGCAAAGTAGCAGGTTATAAAATAAACACCCAAAAATCAATGGATTTTCTGTATGCCAACAATGAGAAAAGTGTGGCTGAAATTAGGAAAGCAACTCCATTTGTAATAGCCCCACAAAAAATAAAATACCTAGGAATTAACTTAACTAAAGAAGTGAAGGACCTCTATGATGAAAACTTTAAAATCTTGAAAAAGGAAATCAACACAGAACTTAAAAAATGGCAAAACCTCCCATGCTCCTGGAATGGAAAGATTAACATAGTAACAATGGCAATACTCCCCAAGGCTATCTACAAATTCAACGCGATACCTATCAAAATTCCACCCTCATTCTTCAAGGAAATAGAAGATGTAATCCAAAAATTCATATGGAACAATAAAAGACCCCAAATAGCAAAAACACTTCTCAACGGAAAGAACACTGCTGGAGGAATATCATTACCAAATTTCAAACTCTACTATAAAGCCATAGTAATCAAAACAGCTTGGTATTGGCATAAGAACAGACCTCAGGACCAATGGAATAGAATTGAAAACCCAGAAATGAACCTACAGACCTATAGCCATCTAATCTTTGATAAGGAATCTAAATCAATAGAATGGAAGAAAGACAGCCTCTTCAGTAAATGGTGCTGGCAAAATTGGTTAACTACATGTAGAAAACTAAAGCTAGATCCTTATATATCACCCTGCACCAGAATCAACTCCAAATGGATCAAAGACCTTGAACTCAAAGCAGACACTCTGAAAACATTAAAGGATGGAATAGGAGAAACCCTAGGTCTCCTTGGCTCAGGCCGAAATTTTCTGAATAGAGACCCGGAAACACAACAAATCAAAGAAAGGTTGGACAAATGGGATTGCATAAGTTTGCAGAGCTTCTGCAGGGCAAATGACATAGCTAGCAAGATCAATAGAAAGCCCACCGATTGGGAGAAGATCTTTACTAGCCATACAATGGCCAAGGGTCTCATATCTAAAATATACTTGGAACTCAAAAAATTAAACCACCCAACAACAAATCCTCAAAGAAACAACTGCCCAATAAATAAGTGGGCGAAAGACTTAAAGAGAAGCTTCTCTGAAGAAGAAAGAAGGATGGCCAATAGACACATAAAGAAATGTTCAACATCCCTAGCCATAAAAGAAATGCAAATCAAAACAACATTGAGATATCACCTCACTCCAGTTAGAACAGCAAAAATCAAGAACTCTAACAACAACAGATGCTGTAGGGGATGTGGACAGAAAGGAACCTTATATCATTGTTGGTGGGAATGTAAACTTGTTCAACCACTTTGGAAAGCAGTATGGAGGTTCCTCAAAAGACTTCACATAGATATCCCCTATGATCCAGCAATCGCACTTTTGGGCATTTACCCAAATGTATACAAACAAGACCACACTAAAGCTACCAGCACAACTGTTTATTGCAGCATTATTTACCATAGCTAAGATATGGAACCAACCCAGAAGCCCCTCAGTAGATGAATGGATCAAGAAAATGTGGTATATATACACAATGGAATTCTATGCCTCCATCAGAAAGAATGACATTTCCCCATTTGTTAGGAAATGGAAAAAATTATATTAAGTGTAGTAAGCCAGGCCCAAAGAAACATAGGTCCCATGGTTTCCCTTATTTGCAAAATCTAGTATAGGTATGAGTCAAGCGGAAAAGGTCAGATAATGTGATGTTAGGAAAACGAACCCTTAAATATTTATTTTAATGTTTTCGTTTCTTTCATGCATGTTTTTCTAACGCATTTATAAGATTATTTCTTTGTTGCTTTGTATGTCCCTCCCCCACAGTGTAACCTCCGCTTTCACTTTATTTGATGTCAGTATAGCATGTGGAGGAGATGGGGACAAACAAGTCGTTTAAGGATTCAGGTGGACCTGTTGCAACAAAGAGAATTACAAAATGTCATGTCAAAGCAAGCTTTACAATGTCGGCGTGGGGGGGGAGGGGGGTATGATTGGGTGGGGGAGAGGGGGGAGGCTGGGAAGCGAGGTGAAGCATAAACAAAGGAGGAGGCTGCAATGCTTGGTAAGAAATGTATGCATTATCCTGCCCATGTAATTGTAACCCCTCTGTACAGTATGTTCTCAAATAAAATAAAATTAAATTTAAAAAAAAGATTGGTGTGTTAGATTTGTGAAGAGTTAGTTTCTTGAGTTCACAATATATAATGGCTATTAGACCCTAGTCTTATATATTGCTGGTTAATATTTTTCCCAATTATTTGACTTTCTTTCTAGTTTGGTTACTATTTTTATTTGTGCAGAACCTTTTTATTTTAAGGTAGTCATATTGAGTCATTCTCAAAATTGTTGTGACCCTGGGCATCTCTTCTGGAAGTTCCTGTCTATGCCTAAGTTTAAAGTGTCTCTCATACTCAGTCCTGCAGTACTTTCAGAGTTTCAGGCTTGATGTTAAGGTCTGTAATCTATTTTGAGTTGATGTGAGTGCACTGTGATAGGCTAGGATCCACTTTTAGTTTTCTGCATGTGGCCAGTTTTCCCAACACCAGTAGTTGAAGAGGTGGTGCTTCTTTCACTGTATATCTTTGGCTCCTTTGTCAAATATCAACTGACTGTCCATATGCGGCTATATTTCTGGGTCCTATAACCTGTCTCATTTATTTTTGGGTTTCTTTGTGTGCCAGTACCAAGCTGTCTTTTTTTAAATTTAATTTTATTTTATTTGTGAACATATTGTACAGAGGAGTTACAATTACGTGGACAGGATAATGCGTACATTTCTTACCAAGCATTGCAGCCTCCTCCTTTGTTTACCCGTCTTTTTTATTATGGCTCAAGTAGTATAGCTTGAAGTCCTGTTTCATGATCCCTCCTGCATTCTTTCTTTTGCCTAAAATTGTTTTGGCTATGCTAGGTCTTTTGTTGTTCCATATGAATTTTTTGAATATTTTCTCTATTTCAGAAAAGTAGGTCACTGGAATTTTAATGGAAATAGCATTGAATGTGTTTATTAATTGGCAGTATGGCCATTTTCACCATATTAATTCTGCCTATCCATGAATATGGGAAATCTTTCAATTTCCTGGTATCCTTTATTGTCAACGTCTATTGCCTTGGGGTCCCTAAGTAAGGGTCACAAAATCACCAGGACACAGAGGATGCAGAGCGCATACAACAATTGCAACTGCATGCTGTGCTTTATTGTTAGTGAGTATTTAAAGACAAGGAAGCATGATCTTGGCCAAGATTTGGTCAGAAGATATTCACACAAAAATTTCAACAGATACATTTTTACTTGTCCTATGAGACAATGTCTTGGTATATAATTATATAAACTATTTTAGAGCAAGCTCAAACCACTTCTCCAGTCTCAGGAAAATGCTTGACCAACTGTTCATCTATGCTTAAGCAAGCAGAAGAGCTACTTCCTCGGCTCCCAGGAGTCTGTGACATGTGTTTTGAGATAGGGAGAGCGAACATTTTCCCTCTCTAGCCTGGCATGCCAAGAGCTTTCCTAATCCCAAACACAGTCCTCAGATAATCCTGAGGCTGGAGCCTGTAACATTCTGCCCCCTCAACATAGACCCTGAGTCTTCACAATTTCCTTCTTTTTTCTTTTGTTTTAAAAGTAAAGCTTTCCACAAGGAAAAAAGCTTTCCACAAGGAAAAAAGCTTTCCACATGCTTGCATTGGTTTCATAAAAATCAAATATAACCACACAAGTGCAAACAGAATAATAACAATCATAATTCCCAAACCACTAGCTTTATGTGAAATGTGTTGTAGTATTCTTTTCAGATCTAACCCTTCCAACTGTTTAATAAATGTATCAGCAATATTAGAAGCACCATCATTTGCAAATTGTTTATCAAAAATATCATGTACATTAAATTGTAATTGAGCAATCAATTGAGCAGCAGTAGAATTTCCAGGTAAATACTGCAGTATTACATTCCAATCATGTATAGATTTATTATATTTTACATTAGTAATGAAAAAGGTAGTAGAATTCCAATCACATTTTAACAATAACTGTTTTTCCACAACCAATAACTTTTTTCCTAACCATCCCACTGTCTGTTTAAGAATATTAATCTGTGTTTTTAATCGAGCATTAATTTTTACCTCTGAGACCCACAATTTATATGAATCCCGGTGCCATTCTTTTACAAAGTGTTGTTTGTAAGGAAGTGTGTAGGGTAATTCCAGACACCTTAGCAACAGTGGTAATAGCAATTAAGCTTAAAATCACAGCTATAATGGTTCCAATCATACGTTTTGTACGTTTTAGTAGTTTGGTAAAAAATTCAATAACAACACTATCCAAAGGATTTTGGGACCATTCTCTTCCTAATTTAACAGGTAGCCAAATATGAGTTCTTTGTTGTAATATCATAGTACTATCACAGTCATTAAAATTAAGAGAGGAATTAACACAAGAATACAGGCGACAATTAAAACAAGAAATAGTAGGGGGAAATGTAAAATTTCCCTCTAAAAATACATAAGGCAGAGGTACACAGGAAGTTACATTATAAGATTTGTACAAAGTAAAACTATAAGTGGACACAGAGTTCGCCGTCCCCGAAAATTATCCATTTGATAGCATCACGGGTGTCAACGCCGCTGCGACCTTCCAAAGATGAGTCTGAACAGCAGTGGGTTCAGCCATGAAAGCCCATCGAGCATCTGCAATGCCTCCATCTCCCAAGGCCGTCAATCGACCTTCAGTAAGCGATCCATTAATGGCATCCAGCATCCTAGTAACATTTGATAAATCACATCTGGTAATATTCCACTCTGAACATGTGTTAATAAACTCTCCGAAAGGTCCCCAATTAATAAAATTATTGAACATTTTTCCAAATGTTCCTCTACACTCTTGCCACACAAAAGGTTGATATTTTAAATTAATATAAGTAAAATTAGGGCACATAAGTAAGGATAACTCGCCATCAAATGTGACGCTTTCCCAGCTACTATTAATGGACTAAGTAGTTATCGCTGCAGTTGTGTTTTAGAATTGGAAGTGTGTTTCCCAGGTAAAACCCAATGTTGCCAATTCATAAAAAAACATGGAGGAGGCCCCATTCAAACAGGCAAAAATAGTAAGTAATATTTAAAAAGCTATCATCATCCTTATTGTAAAATGTCAAATTATTCCAAGGAGGAGATAAAACAGCAGGAACAGTATAGACGGATATATTCATGTCTCCCCAAACAACAGGTTCCAATAAAGGAGAGTAAGGAAAAAAGGCCCGGTAACTTACATAAGCATTAGCATGGACAGAGTTTACAGTAAGCAGGTCACACATGGCCAAGAGCAAGTTCTCAGCGGTGACAGGTTTACCAGTGCGTTGTAACATATTTGTCCTTCTCCAGTCAACTTTTTAACCTGCCCCCAGGTGCACAGTGGGGATTTCTTTTTCCTCAACTGGTGGCCGATTCCTTGCAGGATACAGGGCTGTCCTCACTGGGCTGCGTCTGTATCCATCCAGCAGGAACTCAGTATTGTTTGCCATCCTGTGTAGACACAAAACCTTATCCTTGCCCCTTATCGGATAATTTTCCTAGTTGACATTCTGCTTTCAATGTAATCTTAATCCATGTGGGAGCATTTAAATAAGGTTTTTTGGTATTTGTTCAAAATGGCACTCAGCTCTAGTTAAAATATCTCCTTGTGGTAAGTTTAAAAAGTTAAGAACAAAAAGAGCTTGATGTAAAATTATTTTAGGATTTTGCATGGAAAACCACAAAATATCCATACCTTCATTCAACCTTTCCCTCCTTTTTAATTTTTTAATTTGTTGTTTTAGTGTGCCATGAACTCGTTCAATAATAGTTTGTCCTTGGGGGTTATATTTTATTCCTGTAATATGTACCACATCATAAAGTTCACAAAATCTTTTAAATTTGATACTTTTATGCTGGTCCATTATCAGTCTTTATTTTGGTAGGCACTCCCATAATGGCAAAAGCTTCCAATAAGTGTTCTATTACATGGTTAACAGTTTCTGCATGTTGTGCTTTATTGTTAGTGGGTATTTAAAGTCAAGCAAGCATGATATTGGCCAAGATTTGGTCAGAAGACATTCACACAAAAATTTCAACAGATTCATTTTTACTTGACCTATGAGACAATGTCTTGGTATATAATTATATAAACTATTTTAGAGCAAGCTCAAACCACTTCTCCAATCTCAGGAAAATGATTGACTAGCTGTTCATCTATGCTGAAGCAAGCAGAAGAACTACTTCCTGGGCTCCCAGGAGTCTGTGACATGTGTTTTGAGATAGGGAGAGAGACACTTTCCTTCTCTAGCCCGGCATGCCAAGAGCTTTCCTAATCCCAAACACAGTCCTCAGAAAATCCTGAGGCTGGAGCCTGTATCATTCTGCCCCCTCAACATAGACCCTGAGTCTTCACACTCTGTGATTCATTTTTAGGCTTTTATACTTTCCATGAAATAGACCCTTTATATCTTTGATTAGTTTAATTCCTAGATACTTTTTTATTGTGAATGGGATTGTTTCCTTGACTTCCATTTCTTCTTGTACATTGTTGGTGTGCAAAAGGTGACTGATTTTTGTGGGTTAATTTTGTAACCTGCTACTTTGACAAATTGGTTCATAAGCTCTAAGTGTTTGGGGCTGAGCTTTAGGGATCGTTAATTTATAAAATAATGGCATCTGAAAAAAATAATTCATCTTCTTCCTCTCCTATGTGGATTTGTTCACCACCTTTGCCACAGTGGGCTGGGCTGGGCTGCTTATGAAAACCAGTATGGAGAAGCTCTGCACCCCACTACAGGTCCGGGTTGTTTTGCTGCTGCTGTTGATGCCGCTGCTGCTGCCAGCTGTTGCCAGTGCCCCAGCTGCTGCCCCTGCCCCAGGATCAGCTGGGCCATTATGCAAGCCAGGTTTTGTGCTGGCTCTGCCTTCTGAGATTTCTGCTTGTATTCTGTAGGTTGGAACCACTTCTTGGGAGTCTTTGAGAGCCTTGGGATGCTTGTGAGTGTGTGGTCCACAGACATTCCAGAGCCTGGCCACTTAAGCAGCCTGGCATGAAACCCCACCACTTAAGGTGCTTAGTGTGGAGCCCCATCACCAACAAGGGGTGGGGGAAGGGTCTTCCTACTTTACTGTCTGTGTAGGTTTTTCCCTTTTCTTTTTCACTTCCTGTATTTCTCTGAGTAATTGCTTTTTTTGTGAGTCACTTGGAGAAACAGAGCATTGAAATCCAAATTCTGTACTTGGTTGGAGAGAGCTGAGCTGTTTCCCTGCTGTTCCATCACCATCTTGGTCCCTCCCATTCAGGTGGAGTTTTTCTTAGGTGGCCGGTGGGCCTTGATAACCAAAGGATAGGTACATAAAAGAAGATGTTGTAATGCCTGCAGACTGTAGTTAGACATTTCTGTTAATATAGCCTTCCCAAGTTTAGGAACCAAAGGGGGTGGTCTACACTAAAGTATTTCTAAAGGATTAAATCCTTTAACCTACAGGCTACATCTTGCTTGAAGGAGGGCAAAGTGAAAGAGGCTTACCTAGCCATGGCCTGTATCTGTATTTAATTTAGTTAGTTTCCTTTAAGGTCATATTCATTCTTTCTAGTGCCTTAAACTGTAAGGTCTATAACTGGATTGTAATTTCCAAATAACTCCTAGGGTGTTAGTTAATAATTGAGAATTTGGACCATGAAAGCAAGGCCACCCTTGGACCCCAAATCTAAGGATAAGCCAAATCAAGGAATTATTATACACCTCAGCTCAGCCTGAAAAAAGTGTCCAGTATTACTAACAGATACCAATACTCATACTTTCCAGGCTTTACCTCTGTGGAGTCCACTTTCCTAAATTCATGATCTGAGGTTCCTCATATATGAATTCTTCCATAGGTTCCAGCTTTTCAGCATTTACCTGTTGGAAATTACCTACACGCATTAAAAGGATTGTCAGGCTGAGGCCCCACTGGTTTTCAAACAGTTATAGGCAGTGGCCTGGGGCAATTTTCCCGGGTACAAATATCTACATGTAAACTGACAGAAAGCTTGAGCCTGTATGCTATTTTCACAAGTTCACTGTCAACATTTGCACACTTATTACCACTGTTTTTGCTTCTTCCTTTAATCTTAACGACTAGTAGCTCTAGAGAACCAACTGGTTTTAAAGTGGTCTGCCATGCCACCTGAGCAGCTCAGATGTTTCCCTGTATCTTAGGGTGTCTAGTTTCTTTACTTCCTGTATAGTACTCTGAAACTTGGAGACTTCTTCCCTTTTATTCTCCTCCTTTTCTCTCAAACTTGCTTTCATGATCCCATTCTCCTTCTCAATGTGCTCCTTAAACTGCAAGTGTTTTGTCAGGGTCACAGGACAGTTCCTTTGACTGGCAAACTGCTTCTCCTTCTCACAACACCTTTGCTTGCCCTTCACCTCCTCCCTTAAGTTCACAAAGGTGCTATTGAGAGGTAATTTTTCCCACCTCCACTGTTCCATTGGGACACGAAGCTTCTGTATTACATTTATGGTGAAGATCTCAGCAGTCTTTTTGTCTTTTTATTCTAGTAGTTTCTCTTTCCAGTTTTCTACTTTAGTGTATCTTTATGACAGATCTTCCAGCTGTTTGTTTAGCTTTTCTGTTTATGTTCCTAATGCTCTTTCCCTTTCCCCAGCATTCTCTGTCAGAGCATGTGGTCCTTTAACTCTTTCTGATTAGTAGCAATCTCTTTCTTGAGTCTGATATTTTCCTGTTCACTTTTCTTGACCTCAACTTCTATGACACAGCACTTCCCCGTTTTTTGTGCTAACTACCCTTTCCTTCTTTCTCTGTTGCTTTGAATTTCTGGTGACACCCTTCAAAGCTTATAATCGACATGTACTTCAGCCTAAAACATTCTTATATTAGATCCAGCTCCTTTTTCATGGCGATGATTTCTTAATGCAGCATCAGGATCTCTTCTTGGCCTCAATTGTGGTTAGCAAGGATGGCAGCATTACTGTCCTGTGCTTCTGTTTGCCTCTGATCTGTGGTACCCTAATTTGCCTCATGCTCACCCTGGCCAATGTATTTGAATTTCATTTGATTTTGAGTGTTTTCTAGCTTCCTTTTGAGGATTTTCTTCTCATGTTTGACTCTCACACGTTTCTAATTTATTTCTTCAAATCTTTGCTTCATGCCAAATAATTATATCTGTTTTCTCCAATATGTTCTTCTATGTGCTTTTAATCACTTGGTGGGTTTTGGCTGGCACGTATTGGAGACTCAGTCTTTTATAAGACTATGTTTTGAGATTAAAGGGTGTGAATTTTTTCTTTGCCACATTTCTTAATTTCAGAGGGCTGCTTTTTAAATTTAACATAGTTGGAATTCAGAGCCCCAAGCTCCTTTGCATGTTTCTCAAGTGATATGAAAACATTTTCCAGGTGGGTAATGTGATTAATTATCCTGTCATTTTCTGCCTTTCTCCTTCTTGCACATTCCTTTTACCAATGTCCATTTTGTTTGCAATAAGCACACTGATGTTTTCTTAGAGGTTCCCTATTGCCATTTGCTAATGAATTGTACTGTCTTTGCCAAGGGTTTCTTGATCCTTATTCTGGTGCTCCTACCAAAACTCAAACACTCTTCTTAGACTCTTTTTCCAGGGTATCTCTGTTAACAAACACCCTCTGGGAGACTACTTTCAAATTAGAATAAACTTTTCCCTCAAAACCTTCTGACTTTTGAAGCTTTCTTCTAATATCTGGGGCTGTGTGGGTAACAAAGGCCATATTTAGGGCTCATTCATTATCCAGGGCTTCAAGATATATACACCCATAGGATCTATAGGCTTCTGGGAGAAGTTTTTCAGAAAAGCATTAGGGTACTCACTGGGGAACTGTCCCATCTCACTCACCTTAGATTGATGATTGGGCTTTTTAGCCACTGCGGTATCCCTCCTAACAGAACCTGGCAATAATAGGTAAGCACCTCCATACCTCGATTGCTGTTAGTCTCAGCTTGGGTAAGTCTGTGGAAAGACTTGCTTGTTCAATTGTGGGGCTACTATCTGGTCCAAGGACCACCTTCAAGTCACCAAGCAGGACTCACTCCCTTTTCTATCAGGTGAAAAGAACCTGTAAAATTTTCTGACACTCATCCCAGATGTACTTGTGTGTGAAAATTACTGTCTCTAATGAAGTAGTGAACCCCTGTTTTTCTGAAAAGGATGGATTTTGCTGTGTCCAGTTATACAGGTCACTAGTTGTAAAGGGAACATATATTAGAAATGGGGCTTGCTCACCATCTCCTCCATGTTCCTGTCTCAAAGGTAATAAAGGTAACATACCACATTGTACCACCTCAGACTGGTACAAGTAACCACATTTGGTATGGGAAGACTTAACCTTAGAGGTGCTGATGGCAAAGAATAGGGGAGAGAGTACATCAGTGCATTTTCCTCTGAGGGATTCTGTAAACCTGGAGGAGAATATTTTTTGGATATGACACCTTTAGGCCTTGTTCTCCCATCCTGAGGAAAGGAGTAAACAGAGGTGCATACAGGGCACAGAACTATCAGCATACAGACCAATAGCCACAGACAACCCACATTCCCCACACTTCTCAATGTTGACCTCTACAGGAGGTCCCAGATGACAGAAAGAATGTCCTAGATTGTCTCTTGAGGAGGCCACAGATGATCTTTGGAGGATGTCACATATGTCCTTCCTAGGAGGCCCTAAATGACCTCTCATGGAGGTTTCAAATGGCTTCCCAAGGAAGTGTTAGATGACCTCCAAAGGAGGTCCCAGATGTCCTCTCAATGTGGCTGAGATTACCTCGTGAGTAGCTCCCAGATGGACACTCACAGAGGCCACATATGAACTCCAGAGGAGGTTCCAGATAACCCTCTTGAGAAAGCCACAGATTACGTCCACAGAAGGTCCTATATGACTTCTCAAGGAAGTCCCAGAGAATGTCCGAAGATGGTCATTCATTTCTCATCAAGGTAACCCGAGATGACCACTCAAAGAAGCTCCAGATGACCTCAGGTCCTAGATTGCCTCTTCAGGAAGCCCCAATGACTACTTTTGAAGTGGTCTCAAGTGGCCTCCTGAAGAAGTCCCAGATGACATCTGGAGAAAGTCCAAGAAGGCCCCTGGAAAAGGCCCCAGATGACCTCCAGAGTAGGTCTCAGATGGCTTCTTAAGGAAGTCACAGATGTACTCTTGATGAGGTTCCAGATGGCTTCCCATGGAAGCCCTACATGACCTCTCAAGGAGGTTCCAGATGGCTTCCCAAGCAAGCCCTACACGGCCTCTCAAAAAGTTCCCGAATGGCTCATTTGACCTCCAGAGGGGGTCCTCAAAACAGGCTGGCAAGCTTGACCAGAGGTATCCTTACAGGTACCTAAATGACTTTTGTCCATGTTGATCCTCTGGGGACAAACACTCGAGGTAGACTCTCAACCCTGAGTGCTGACACTCTCCTATGGGGATTTTTTTCTGGGGCCAAAGACTGATGCCATCCAAATTGATTATGTCAATGGGTTCTCCAATATATAGGACCTGTATAATTCAAGAGAATCCATTGAGACACAGTTAATATAATAAATGTTCTCCAAACTATCAACCTCCAAAATTATGATATCGAAATCTCCAAACATCAAAGGGCAAGCCTTTTTTCCCCTTCCCTTTGTTTCTCTTTCACAGTCCTATACTTCCTTCGAGCTCTTTCCCTTTTTCTCTTCTACCAGTTCCTTCTTCTTTCAGGCCTCTCCACTCTCCAAAGGCCTGAACTGCTTTGCCTGGGTCGTCAGTTGCTATCCTTCACCTCCTGCTCTCCCTCAACATCCTCTCCTCCCAGGTCTTTCCCCTTCTGCTATCATACCACTTTTTTCCTTACAGGACTTTTCTCTTTTTCTCTCCCCTTCTATTGCTCGGAACAAGCAGCCTATATGAAGTCTTTACCCCTTCTCCACTCCTATTGCCTAACAGTTTTTAACTGTCCCATGCCAAACTGCCCACAGGCCAATCACTTCTTTAAAGCTCAACACATGGAGATTAATGTATCAGCCCCTCCCACAGAATGTCCCACCTTCTTTGATGGCATACTTTGTCCTCTCCAGCTTGCCAAGAGATGGGGCCACGCTGATTATCGGACCCTATATATTATCGGGACGCTGCTGATTATTACATTGTCTTCCTTGTGAACTGGTAGCAATTGAAATTGGAAATTCGTTTGTGATATTACAAACTCGTTGTGACATAACAAACCCATTTTGACATCCTCACAGCCACGACATCACAAAGCCATTGTGACAACATTGTAAATGTTACATCATGATTCCATTGTGACATCTGAAATCTATTATGACCTCTTAGCTCCTTTTAAAAATCACATGCCATTTTCAACATCACAGTCCCTTTGTGTATCCATATCCATGTTGTTAAGTAATGACAATTGAGATCAGACATGCCACTATAATATCAAAAAGTGTTTGTGACATCTTCAACAGTGTGACATCACTTTTTCATTATAGAAACATCAGCTCATTGTGACATCACCAAACTCAATAACATATTGCATTATGACAACAATTCTCATTGTAACATCATAGACACACTGTGAATGCCTATTCTTTGATTTCATTGTATTTCAAATGTGGTATGAGAGTTGATATGAGAAACGCACTTTTGTGCCTAAATAACCGTTTTGACATCATAATCACTTTGTGACATCACACTGTCGTTTTGCTATCACTAACACAATGTGACATCACAAACCTCTCCTTTACTCATAACTTTTCTGACATGCTGACATTGTGATATCTTAGACCTTTTTGCCCTAATATGTTTTCAACCTCATATTTCATGTATGACATGAGATACCAAAAATCCACTGTGACATCATGACCATTGTGATATCACACTGACAGATGTCATGATCATCGTGTCATATTGTAACTTCACAAAAAGTTTTGATGTCACAGTTGCTGATTCCATACAGATAAGGGGTAACTGTAGGTCTATGATGTCATAATTGGTTGGTGATATCCAAATGGTATAAAGGATCCCATTTGTGATGAAATCTCAGAGAATAAGAGTTCACAGACTGCGGTGTCTCCAAAGGCATGTGTTGTCACAAATGCCTAAGAGGCTTGTGATAACACAGTGTGACACAATGTTCATGATGTCTGTCAGTATGATGTCATAATGATCATGATATCACAGTGGATTTCTGATGTCACATATCATAACTGAAATATTATAAGGTTGAAAGGAGATTACAACCTTATAAAGGGCCTAAGATATCACAATTGCAGTACATCTCAAGACTTATGAGGACAGGGCAGATTTGTGATGCCACGGTATGTTAGTGATATCACCATGGCACTGTGATGTCACAAAGTGATTATGATGCCATATATTTATGAGATCATAATGGTTTTCTGATATCAATCCACATGCCACATTTGAAATAGAATGAAATAAGAGAATAGGCTTTTACAATGTGTCTATAACATCACAATGACAATATAATGTCATAATGCTATGAGGTCATTGTAAATTGGTGATGTTGCAAGGAAGTAATGATATCATAATGAATATGTGGTGATGGGGTCACAAAAGTTTTGCGATGTTACAATGGCATATATGAGTTCAATTGTCATGTGTTCACAATGAGGATATGGGTACATATGGACTGTTATGTCACAAATACCATGTGTGTTTTCAAAGTTATTTAGGGGTCATGACAGCTTTATGATACACAGTAGTGATGAGGTCACCGTGGGTTTTTGATGTCATGATGATTTTGTAATATCTCAAATACATGTCTAATTTCAATTGCTAGTATTTCACAATGTAAATAAAGTTCATAAAAGGAGCTTGAAGTCCTAATGGACATGAATTTTTAAAAATGTTATGAGGTCATGTTAGGTTTCTGAATACACAATGGGACAGTAATATCACCATGGCAATATCCACTCACTACATCATGTCAAAATATTCTTTTGGTGTCACAATTAGTTGATGATGCCACATTGGTGATGAAGTCACAAAAGATTGGTGATGTCACAATGTGTTGGGCTTGTCACAATGATATGATGTTTCTCAATTGTCTTTAACTTGAATGAGCATGAGTTCACAAAGGTACTGCAGCTTCTCCAAAAGTATGTGTTGTCACAAATATATTGAAATCCTAAAAGGTTTGTGATGTCAGAATTTGGCACAATGGTTATGACATCTGGCAGAGTGATGTCACCATGGTCATGATGTCACTAGGAATTTGTGATATCGAATGTCATATGTGAAATCTAACGAGGTCGACAACAGATTATGAGGACAAAAAGGCCTAAGGTATCCGAATTGCAGCATGTCACAAAGGTTATGATGACAGGATAGGTTTAGGATGTCACTGTGGGTTAGTGATATCACAATGGCAACGTGATGTACAAAGGGATTGTGATATCACAATGGTTATGAGTTCATGATTTGTTTATGATATCAACCTAAAGGCCACATTTGAAATAGAATGAAATCAGAAAAGGCATTCAGCCTGTGTCTATGATGTCACAATGACAATATGAAGTTCTAATTCTGTCGTATCATTTTAGTTTTGTGATTTCACAATGAGCAGATGGTGTCACAACTTCAATGTGATGTCACAATTGTGATGATCTCACAAACTGTTTTTGATGTTAGAATGTCACTATGATACTCAATTGTTAATATTTCACTGTGGGGATTTGAGTACACAAAGGGACTGTGATGTCACAAAGCTGTATTTTTTCAAAGGTTATATGAGGTCATAATAGATTTGGGATATCACAATGTGATCCTGGTGTCAAAATAGCAATGTGATTTCACAATGGGTTTGTGATGTCACTGTGGTGATGAGGTCACAATGGATTAGGTATGTCACGAGTTGGTAATATCACAATTACTTGCCCAGCTCAATTGCTCCTAGTTCACCATGAGGACATTGTAATAACCAGCAGTGCCCCTATATTCCATGGGAACAGATAGTCATCATGGCCTCCTGGTTTGGATCACTGGAGAGGGGACTGCATGCCACTGGAGGGGGAAGGACATGATGCAGAAGGAGATAGGATGTCAACCCCACATGGTGAGGTGCCAAGAAGTGATTGGGCATGGACATTTGGGAAGTTTTGATTGAAAACTGTTATGCAGGAAACATATTCCAGTGGGAGAAGGCTGCATGTTCAGAGCAACAGAAGGGGAGAGAAAAAGGGGAAAGTCCTGGAAGGAAAGAAGTGATGAGACTGCAGGGGGGTAAAGAGCTGGGAGGAGAAGAAATTGAGGGAGAGCAAGTGGTGAAGGACGGCAACTGGCCACCTGGACAGGACAGGTCAGGTGTGCCAAGAATAGAGCAGCCTGAAGAGAAGAAGGGAATGGTTGAAGGAAAAAATGAAAAGACCTGAAAGTTAGGACAGGTCTGGAGAGAAGGAGGATGAAGAGAAAAGAAAAAGGCTTGTCCTTTGAAGTGTAGAGCTTTGGAGTCCATTATGTTGGGGCCTGGTTGTTTGCAGACCAGTTAACAAATGGCTGGGTTGATCTTGGAAGGTCTGAGGATTCATGGTTGAGGCTGCATTTAGTTCTGGGCATCCAGCCCAGGTCAAGGTAGTCGCTTATTACAAAATTAATAAGGACAAGACAGGTTTGTGATGTTACATTGCATTAATAATATCACAATGTCAACATGAGTTCACAAAGGGATTGTAACGTCACAATGGTGATGTGGTCACAATTGGTTTCTGAAATCGACCTATATGCCACATTTGAGATAGAATGAAATCACAGAATAGGCAATCACATTGTCTCTGTGACCTCACCATGAAAATGTGATGTTATAATGCTATGATGTCATTGTTATTTTGGGATGTCACAATGGGCTGTTGGTATCATAACAACGTGATCTCACTCGAGATGTCACAAAGCATTTTTAATGATACAATGGCATGCCTGATGTCAGTTGTCCTTTGTTCAAAATGAAGACATGGTTATCCAAAGGGACTGTCATGTCACAAACATCATGTGCTTTTTCAAAGGTGCTAAGAGGTCACAACAGGTTTGGGATGTCACAAGGTAATCATGATATCACTGTGGTAATGTGATGTCACAATGTGTTTGTGATATGACTGTGGTGATAAGGTCATACATGGATAGTGATGTCACAATGAATTTGTAATATCACCATTACATCTCCAATTTCATTCTACTAGATCACAATGAAGATACGAGTTCACATAAGGAGCTAGAAGTCAGAAAGGCCATGAATTTTGTGAAATACGAGGAAATAAATGATTGGTGAAAATGCAATGGAGACAATTCCATTGGCAATGTGATGTTACCATTACATGAGATATTATTTTTTGAAGTCACAAAGAGTTGGTGATTCCATACAGGTGAGGAGATCATATAGGTTTGTGATTTCACAATGGGATGGTGATGTCACAATCTCATGCCAGATCTCTAATTGACAATGAATATATAAGTTTACAAGGGTTAATGATGTCTCCAAAGGAATATATTGGCACAAGTTTAATGAGTCGTAACAGGTTTGTGACGTCACAATGTGACTCAGTGGTCATGACATCTGGCAGTGTGATGTCACAGTGGTCATGATGTCACAGTGGATTTCTGGTATCACATGTCATTCCTGAAGTATTATGAGTTAAACAATTTATGAACTCAGAGAGGCCAAAGATATCACACTGGCAGCATGTCAAAAATTTATGAGGATAGGACAATTTTGTGATGTCACAGTGGGTTAGTTATATCATAATGCAAATATGGTGTCATCAAGGTATTGTGATATCATAATGGTTATGTAGTTACAATGTATTTCTGATATCAACTCACCTGCCACATTTGATATAGAATGCAATCACAAAATAGGCATTCCAAGGTATCTGATATGATGTCATTGTTGTTTTATGATGTCACGATGGGCTGATGTTGTCATAATGACAATGTGATGATACACTGGTGATGATGTCACAAGGGTTTTGAAATGTTAAAATGCCATGTCTGATCTCAATTGCCATTAGCTCAAAATTATATGGGTACACAACGGCCTGTGATGTCACAAAGGCCATGCATTTTTCAAAGCTTTTGAGATCATAATAGGTTTGAGATGTCACAATGTGGTCATGGTGGCACAATGGCAATGTGATATCACTATGAGTTTGTGATGACACCGCGGTGATGTGTCACAATGGGATAGTGATGTCTCATCAAGTTTGTAATATGACAATTTCTTCTAATTTACTATGAGGATACTGTAATAACCAGTGGGGCCAGAATTATCTGTGGGAGCTGATAATCATTTTGAATTCTTGGTCTGGCCCACCAGAGAGAGTGGGGAATGCTGCCGAAGGTAGAGGTGTCAAACCTCACATGGTGAGCTGTCAAGAAGTGATTGAGAATTGGGCAGTTTGGGAAGTGATGGTTGGTAAATGTTAGGCAGGAGACCTGTTGGAGTGAGGAGGGTTACAATCTATATATAGGTTGCATTTTCAGAGCACTGCAAGAGGAGATAAAAATGGGAGCTACACGGATGGAAGAAAGTGCTAGGATAGCAGGAAGGAAAAAACCTGAGAAGAGAGGTAGTTGAAGGAGAGCAGAAGGTTGGCAAGTGGTCACTGGGGCAGAGTAGGGCAGGCCTGTGGAGAGTGGAGTGGCCTAAAGAAAAGAAGGAAGTGGTGGAAGGGAAAAAGGGTAAGACCAGGAAGGAAGGATAGATCTATGGAGAAGGAGGGAGGAATGGAAAAGTAAAAAGCCTTGCCCATTGAAGTTTGGAGCTTTAGAGATGATAATTTTTTGGATGTTGGTATGCAGATCAATTAAGGAAGGGTGCCCATTGAAGGTCTGAGGTTTGGTGGTCAAGTCTGCTCTTGGACCTGTGTATCAAGTCCAGGATAAGGTAATCACAGTCCCCTTTCTAGTGTAAATTGGTTTATTATATTAAATGTGACTAGATGGTTTTTCTCCTTGCCCTAGAGGTCATAAGTACACGAGTTCACAGAAAGAGCTTGAAGTCTCAAAGGCCATGAATTTTCTAAATGTGATGTGGCCATAATAGGTTTGTAAAAACACAATGGGACAGTGATATCACAATGGCAATACCACAATGTCATGTCAAAATAACGCTTTAAGACCCCAATTAGTTGTTGATGACATTATCATGATAAGGTTACAATAAGTTAGTTTGTGATGTCACAATGGGATCATGATGTCACAGCGGCATGGCAGATCTCAATTGTCATTAATTGGCAATGAATATATGAGTTCACAAAGGAACTGTAATGTCCCTAAAAGCATGTGTTGTCACAAATTTGATGCCATTCTAACAGTTTTGTGATATCACAATGTGACACAATGGTCATGACCTCTGGCAGTATGATGTCACAAGAGATTTCTGATATCACATGTCATGCCAGAAATATGAGATTGAAAACAGATTATGAGCTCACAAAGGGCCTAATATATGACAATGGCAACATGTCACAAAACTTATAAGGACAGGACTGGTTTGTTATGGCACAGCAAGTTAATGATATCACAATGGCAATGCTATGTCACAAAGGATTGTGATATCAGAATGGTTATATGGTCAAAATGGGTTTGAGAAATAGCATGCATTCCTAGAATAGGCATTCACACTGTTACATTTATGATGTAACAATGTCACTGTCATTTATAATGCTATGATGCCATTATCATTTGGTGATGTCACAATGAGCTGATGGTGTCATAATAAAAATTTGATGTCACTGTTGGTTTATGATGTTACAATGGTTATTAAGACACAGTATATTTCTGATATCAAAACACATGTCAAATTTGTAATACAATGAAAAAGTTGGGTGCCGGTGGCTCACACCTGTAATCCTAGCTACTCAGGAGGCTGTGATCTGAGGATAACAGTTCAAAGCAAGCTTAAGCAGGGAAGTCCATGAGACTCTTATATCCAATAAAAACCACTAGAAAACCAGAAGTGGCGCTGTGGCTCAAGCGATTGAGTACTCACCTAGAGCTCAAGAGCAGGCAGAACACCCAAGCTCAGATTTCAAGCTCCATGACCCCCCCACACACACAAAGGATTAAAAACAGACATACACAATCTGTCTATAACTTCACAATGAAAATGTATTCTCATAATACTATCTTGTCACTTTAGTTTTGTGATGTCAAAAGTAGTTGATGCTGTCATAATGAGAATGTTATGTCACATTGGTGATATCACAAAGGGTTTGTTATGTTACAATGGCATATCTGATATCAATTGTCAGTTCATAATGAGGGTATAGTTACACAAAGGGATTGTGATGTCACAAAGGCCATGTGTTTTTTCAAAGGTACTAAGAGGTCCTAATAGGTTTGGGATGTCACAATATGATAGTGATGTCAAATGTCAATGAAAGCTCACAATGGGTTTGTGATGTCACATTGTTGATGGAATCAAATAGTTTTGTGAAGTCACATCTCATAATAGCATGTCCAATTTCAGTTGGTACTATTTCACAATGAGGATGAGTTCTCAGAAGAAGACCAAAATATAAAAGGCCATGAATTTTCTAAAATGCGATGAAGACATACTAGATTTTTGAAAAAACAATGGAACAGCAATATCACAATGGTAATGGATGTTGCAATATGATGACTTAATAATGTTTTGATATCACAATTGGTGAGGCCACACTGGTGATGAATTTACAAGAGGTGTATGAGGTCACAATAGGTTGGTGATATCAAAATGAAACATGTGATCTCAATTGTCATTAATTCCCAATGAGTATATGAGCTCACAAAGGGACTGTGATGTCTCCAAAGGCATGCGTTGTCTCAAAAGTGATGCAGTCCTAACAGGTGTGTGTTGTCAGAATGTGACAAAATACTCATAACATCTATTAGTGTGATTCCACCATGATCTAGATGTCACACTGAATTCGGTTATCACATTTCATTGCTGGATTGGCTATGAGATGATTGCAATTTCACAGTAGGTTAGTGATATCACAATGGAAATGTGGAATCACAGAGGGATTGTGCTACCACAATGGCTATTAGAACACAATGTGTTTCTACTATAATAGGTTTGTGTTGTCACAGTTGGTTGGAAATGTCACCATGCCCTGCTGGATCTCAAATGTCATTGATTCACAATGAAGATATGAGTTCACAAAGGGACTGTGTTGTCTCCAAAGTCATGTATTGGCACAAATGTGATGAAATCCTAACAGATTTGTGAGTTCACCATGTGATACCATGGTCTTGACATCTATCAATGTGATGTCACAATGTTCATGATGTCAGAGTCAATTTCGAATACTATAGGTCATACCTGAATTATTATGAGTTTGAAAACATTATAAGCTTACTAAAGTCCTAAAATATCCTAATGGCAACATATCACACAAGTTATGATTAAAAACTAAAGGTCTTTGGAGCTTAAATTTCTTTCTTCGAAATTGTATCCTCATTGTGAACTAGTAGAAATTGAAATTACACATGTCATTGAGTTATTACAAACTCATAGTGACATCACAAACTCAATTGGCCTCATCACCATTGACAACACAAACCCATTGTGACATCACATTGCTGTTGTGCCTTCACAATCACATTGTGACATCACAAAGCTATTGCGAACTCTTAGCACCTTTAAAAAAACACATGACCTCTGTGGCATCACAGACCCTTTGTGTACCCATATCCTCAAAGTGAACTAATGAAAATTGTGATCATACATAGCATTGTATCATCACAAATAGTTTGAGCAATAATTATGACTGTGAAATCACATTGTCATCATGACATCATCATCTCATTGTGACATCACCAAACCCCAATGAAACCATACCATTTTTTCTTCTTTTTTTCTGTGTGTTATTTATTGTAAGTATAGTGTACAGAGGGATTGCATTTACATGAGCAAGGTAATGAGTACATATCCTATCAAACAGTGCTGCCTTGACATCATATTGTAATTTTTATGTCATAGACCCATTGTGAATGCCTATTCTTTAATTTCATTCGATTTCAAATGTGCCATTTGGGTTGATATCAGGAAACCATTGTGAACTCATACCCTTTGTGACATCAAATCTCTTTGTCACAGCACATTGCCTTTATTATATCACTAACCCACTGTGACATCAAATACCTCTCCTGTCTTCATAATTTTTGTGACATGCCATTGTGATATCTTAGGCTCTTTGTGAGTTGAAAATCTGTGTTCGACCTCATATTTCAGATATGACATGAGATATCTAAAATCCAGTGTAACATCATGATATCACACCGTTGGACATCATAACCATTGTGTCACTTTGGACCTCATTGTCATTTTGTGATGTCACCATAAGCTAAAGATGTCATAATAACAATGTGATATCACACTGGTTATGACGTCACACAGGGTTTATAATGTTACAATTGTTATGAGGTCACAATGTGTTTCTGATATCAACTGATATGCCACATTTGAAATATTATGAAATCACAGGATATACATTCACAGTGTGTCTATGACAGCAAAATGGCAATGTGATGTCATAATGCTATGATGTCACTGTAGCATGGTGATGTCACCATTAGCTGATGGTGTCATAACGACAGTCTGATGTCACATTGGTGATGATGTCACAAAGGGTTTGTGATGTCAAAATGACATGTCATATCCTAATTGCCATTAGTTCATAGTGAGGATATGAGAATGAAATCATAATGACATACACAAATGAACTGTGACAACACAAAGGCCAAGTTTTTTTTGTCAAAAGTGCTAAAATTCCTAACAGGTTTCAGTTTTCAAAATGTTAATGATATAAAAATGGGTTAGTGATGTCAAAACTAGTTTGTAATATCACATCTTATTTCAAATTTCAATTGCTACAAGTTCATAATGATACACGTTAATAGAAAGAGCTTGATATCCCAAAGACCATGAATTTTCTAAGATGTGATGAGGGCATAATAAGTTTGTGAAAGCATGATGGTACAGTAATATCACAATTGCAATATGATGTCAAATTATAATGTCATAAGAGTGTTGTTATGTCACAATTAGTTGGTGATGCCATAATATTGATGAGTTCAAAATACCTTTGTGATGTCCAAGTAGATAGCTGATGTGACAATGACATTCCTGACCTCAATTGTCATTAACTCACAATGAGTATATAAGTTTAGAATGGGATTGTGTGGATTCCAAAGGCATTTGTTAGCACAAATGTGAAGTCAGAACAGATTTGT